>NC_045435.1:155825871-155885615 GCF_002776525.5 Piliocolobus tephrosceles | reverse complement strand
CTTCCTTCCTTCCTTCCTTCCTTCCTTCCTTCCTTCCTTCCTTCCTTCCTTTCTTTCTTTCTTTCTTTCTTTCTTTCTTTCTTTCTTTCTTTCTTTCTTTCTTTCTTTCTTTCTTTCTTTCTTTCTTTCGACAGTGTCTTCTTGCTTTGTTGCCCAGGCTACAGTGCAGTGGTACAATATCTGCTCACTGCAAGCTCCGCCTCCCAGGTTCAAGCAATTCTCGTGCCTCAGCCTCCTGAGTAGCTGGGATTACAGGCATGTGCCACTGTGCTCGGCTAATTTTTGTATTTTTAATAGAGACGGGGTTTCACCATGTTGGCCGGGCTGGTCTCGAACTCCTGACCTCAAGTGATCCACCCACCTCGGCCTCCCAGAGTGCTGGGGTTACAGGTGTGAGCCACCACACCCTGCCATTTTCATTGAATTTCCCACTAGCAAAGCTAATCTTTTCTGTTCCAGCCTGGCCCTGGGGCACACTGGGGAGCAGGCAAACTAGGCTCTCTCCCTTTCCTAGTTCTTAGTCACTCCTGTCTCTCACCTCTGGTGCCTGGAGTTCTCCTTCTGGTTGATAAAGAATTTGCAACTTATTCACATTTAAGTATCAAAGGACTAATAATGACTTAAAATAGTGATTTATATCCTTCTTTTAAGGTAATAATTCCCACCCTCCAAAATTACAGCTTACAGAAAACCCATATATATGTACAGTTGTCCTTTGGTATCTGTGGGGGCTTGGTTCCAGTCCCCCATGGATGCTCAAGTCCCTTATATAAAATGATGTAGTATTTGCATACAACCTACACACATATCCTTCCATATACTTTAAATCATCTCACGATTACTTGTGATACCCAATACAATGGAAATGCTATGTACATAGTTGTTATTTAGAAAATAATGACAAGAAAAAAGCCCACATGTTCAGTATAAATGCAGTCATCTATTTTTTAAAAAACATTTTGATCCACAGTTGGTTGAATTCATGGATGTGGAACCCATGGATGTGAAGGACCAACTGTACTTTGCACCAGTGGTTCTCAGTGTGGGCCCTGGACCAGCGGCAGCAGCATCACCTGGGAACTTGTGAGAAATGCACATTTCAGCCCCTGTTTCAGATGGACCTATCAGAATCTCTGGAGGTGGGTCCCAACAATTTGTGTCTCAGCAAACTTTCCAGGGGCTTACGATGCATACTCAACCTTGAGAACGCTGGTTTCACATGGTCCTGCCCCCAGGCCTGCTCAGGCTGCCTCCCTGCTGCACCTGGAATCCCTCTGTGCCTTTGCACCTGCTGCCTCCATTGAGAACAACTTGTTTCACTACCTCCCCCCTCCCAGCCCTCACTGTCTGAGAAAGCCTGCTCCGGTATAATGCTCATTTCAAACACGGCTTCCCCACGGAGCTTTTCTATTTATTTACTCATTGATTCGTGCCTTAATTTCTTCAGCACATAATTACTGTTTATGCCAGGCTCTGTCCTGTTTGTCGAGAAACCAGCAGCTATTGTAGGAGATGAGGTTAAAAAGGTAGACAAGACTACATCATAGAGGGAAGGCCTTGGACAAAATGGAAAGGAGTTGAGATTTACTGGGAAGCCTTTGACAGGGTTTAAGCATGGTACAGAGGTGATCTGTGTACTAAGCGGAACCTCTGACTACTGTGGGAAGGGAGGATTGGAGGAGGCAGGAGAAGATGCCAAAGGACCAGTCGGGAGGCTCTTGCAGTGGTCCAGAGAGCCCATCTTATTAATGATGGTGGCCTTGATGAATGATGTAATCATAGGATAGGTGGAGAAAGGTGGACTGGTTTAAGATGCATTTGGGGGATAGAACAGTCGGTTCTTGGTGGTGCAGTAGTTGTGGGGAGAGTGAGGGAAAACAATCGGGGTGACCCCTCCGTTTCATCCTGAGCCGTAGAGAGCATGGTGGGGCCTTTGCTGATTCTCTTCCTCCCTCCTTGGCTGGTTCCTGCATCAGAGTCACAGCCCACCCCTCTGGCACATTATCCCTCTCTTACCACATTTTGTATAAACACTTTGTAGACAATGATAGTGTTTTCTTATTCTGGAACCTGGCTCCTCCATTCACTAGCATGGGCCAGTTGCTTAGAGTAAGTAACTCTAAGATTGGTTTCCGCCCCCATAAAATGAAGATAATAATACTCCCCTCCCCCTGGGAGAATGAAATGAGCCAAGGTGTGTGAGACTCAATGTATGTGTGACTCAGCAGACTGCCTGGCACAGAGTAAGGATTGCATGAATTGTAGCCATTATCATCATTGTTACTTGTCTTTGTACAAAGCAGTTGTTCAATGAATGTCGAATGAATTTGATGGGTTTGTGCAGTCTGGCACTGATCCCGCTTTACTTTTCTGAATATGCACAGGCAGTTGAATGAAGACTTCCATCTAGTGGCTTGAGATATATATATATATATGTATTTTTTTTTTCTTTTGTTTTTCCTGTCCATAGTCATTTGCAAAGTCCTAGTCATTTGTACTATGATGGTGAGGACTTTATCCCTTTCTATAATACTACTCCTGTTTTATTGTGGATGTAGTTATTAAAATAAATGAGCTGGTGGTGGTGGATGAGAGATTCGACCATCATCGTATTAAAGAAAAGGCAAAGACAAGCAGCATTTTAAAAAGGTTGTCATTTGGGTCCAAGGGTACAATTAATGGTTTGTTTGGAGTTAAAGATATTGGCATCCTGGCAGCCAGAGCTGCAGGCATGGGGAGGAGGTGGTAAGACTGGGCTCCTGGGAAATTAAACTCAGCTGGTGCAGTGGCAAGATGCAAGATTCCCTTGGAAACCCTTCCCACATTTCTTTGACTTTCAAGTTTAGGATGGATGTTCAGCATAACTTGCTTCTAGCAATAAAGGAATGAAAAATAATTCTCAGTCCCTAGCACCCCAGTGATGCTGCTCCTAATAACAAGGCAAAGGCCGCGGCATTACCAAGCCCGGCAGATGCTTCTCTGCACTCATCTCGACCTGCCGCTTGCATTTGTCACAGATGTACTTTCCTGACCCAGCTTCCATGACACCACTCCCTGGGCTTCCTCCTACTTCAGTGACCATTCTTTCTCATTATTCTCTGCTTCACCAGGTTTTTCTTCCTTATCTGACCTCTAAATGTTAAAGTTTTTCAGGATTGGGTCTTGGTGCTTCGTTTTTTTTAATCACTAAGTGATCTGGTCTGTCCACATAGATTTAAATGGCATTGTATGTGCTAATGATTTCACATTTAAATGTCTATCTCAGAACTTTCTGCTCAGCTCCAGACTTGCATACTCACCCTCTCTTTGAGGTCTTCGTTTGGCTATTTCTCAGACATCTCAAACTTAATATGTCTCCAAATGAAAATCTAGATAATTTTGGCCAGGCGCGGTGGCTCACACCTGGAATCCCAGCACTTTGGGAGGCTGAGGTGGGTGGATCACCTGAGGTCAGTTGTTCAAGACCAGCCTGGCCAACATGGTGAAACCCCTGTCTCTACTAAAAAAACAAAAAATGAGCCAGGCGTGGTGGCATGCACCTGTAATTCCAGCTACTTGGCAGGCTGAGGCAGGATAATTGCTTGAACCCAGGAGGCGGAGGTAGCTGTGAGCTGAGATCGTGCCACTGCACTCCAGCCTGGGCCACAAGAGCAAAAATCCATCAAGACAAAAAAAAAAAAAAAAAAAAAAAGAAAATCTAGATAATTTCCCCTCTGATCTTCCCTTTCCCCACTGCCTCTTGATCCTCTTCATCTCAGTAAACAACCCCAATATCTACCCGGAAACCAAGGGGTCATCTTGATCTCTCACTTTCTGTCGTCTCGCACATCTCATTTATCCTGAGTCTAGTCAATTCTACCCCCACAATGTATCTCAAATCCGTTTACTTCTCTCTACCTCTCTTGACATCACCCCAGTGCAAGTCACCATCATGCTGTCCTATCCCATTGTAATATCCTTCCAACTCCCTGATCTCTCCTCCAATGCATTCTACATCCTGCTTTCAGAGTGGGCTTTTTAAACTCTTAAAATCATACCATGTCACTCTGATTAAACTAAATTAAAACTCTTCAGAGGGGCTAGGTGTGGTGGTTCATGCCTGTAATCCCAGCACTTTGGGAGGACAAGGTGGGTGGATTGCTTGAGCCTAGGAGCTTGAGACCAGCCTGGGCAACATAGCAAAATCCTATCTCTCAAAAAAACCAAACCAAACCAAAACAACAACCAAAAAAAACAGAATTTATCCAGGTGTTACGATGTGTACCCACAGTCCCAGCTACTTGGGAGACTGATGTGGGAGGATCTCTTGAGGCCAGCAGGTCAAGGCTGCAGCCTGAGAGAGTGAAAGCAAAAGCCTGTCTCAGAACAAAAACAACACAGAAAACAAAACAAAACCCTTTAGAATTGTCTCTTATACTTAGAGTAAAACCCAATCTTCTGAAGTGGCCTTCAAGGCCCTGCATGCTTGTCACTCTTCCATCGCTCCCAAGGCTCCTGCCATGTGGGTCTTGGTCTTTCTGGACCATACCAGTTCCTTTTCTGCCCGAGGCCGTAGCACTTGCTGACTCCTCTGCCTGGCCCACTCCTCCCCTCTTCTTTGCATGAATAGCTCCCTCGTTCTGGTCACCTTACTGCAAGCAGTGCTTCCCTTTACTCTGCCCCTTTCTGCTTGTTAGTTTTCTTTAAAACACTTACCACGGCTTGTATTATCAACGTTAATGATTTTTAAATTATTTTCTCTGTATTTTCTGCTAAAATAGAACCTCCTTGAGGTCAGGCACTGCCTTTTGGTCCTGTTTGCTGTTCCATCCCTAGCACAGTGTCTGGCACAGCAGGTATTAGTTGAATTAATGAACCCAGCAGTAGTGCTGCCTCTTTATGGAGAAACCAAGCAGGGCAGACCCAGTGCCTACTCTCAGGGAGCAGCCAGGTTCTTACCCAGTTCCAACCTGAGAATCACCTTAAGCATCTCTCTCTTCCTCATTTCCCAAGTCAGAAACCATCAATTCCCCATGTAGATGTGCCCAAATCCATTCCCACTCCATTATCCAGCTTGTTTCAAGTCCTAATCATCTCTTTTCTGGTTTAACCTGATAGTTGTTACCCAGGGACAAAAACTAAGAAGCCCAAGCACAGTGAGTTAAGACTGCATCTGAGGCTGGGTGCAGTGACTCACATCGGTGGCTCACGGGGATTACAAAGTGTAATCCCAGCACTTTGGGAGGCCCTGACAGATGGATCACCTGAGGTCAGGAGTTCGAGACCAGCCTGGCCAACATGGTAAAACCCTGTCTCTACTAAAAATACAAAAATTAGCCCGGCATGGTGGTGCATGTCTGTAATCCCAGCTACTCAGGAGGCTGAGGCAGGAGAATTGCTTGAACCCACCGCCTCCTTTCCCCACTGCGGGGGAGGAGGAGGTTGCAGTGAGCCGAGATGGCGCCATTGCACTGTAGCTTGTGCAACAAGAGCAAAACTCCATCAAAAAAAAAATTGCATCTGAAAGTGAACTTAGGGAGAAGTGTCAACAAGTAATGGAGAAGTCCAGCCATCTCTTGAGACAGTTCACCCCCAAGCACAGTCACAGCCACTGGGTGTCCAAGGAGAATGAGAGACATCTGAGGGCTAAGGTTGAATTTCACTCTGGAAACCACAGTACACTTCTGAGCCTGTACTGCAGATGAACCCTGACTTCATCAGACTCTGCTCTGGCTGGAATGTGTAAAGGAATGTCATTGTAGAGGGGCCAGATGAGCATGCAGTGAGAAGCTAGAACTGGTGGCCGGGGTTTATTTGCCATTATTGGGCAAACAGGATCACCTTGGCCACTAGAAGTTGCCCTCTGTCATGCTGAGGACAAAGTTCTTTAGGCTACTCTTTCCCTGGAAGCCTCTCTGTCCCTCCAAGTTCTGGTTCTGGACCCACCTAGACTTCCACCTCCAGCAACCTCAGAAATACGAGGGCTTGCTTTGGATAGTAGGCACGCGTGCTGGTCACTAAAGAGGTTTAACTCCTACCATATATCGGGTTTAGCCCCTAACATTTATAACACAGTCCTGGGTGTTTATGTCAGATGAGTTTGTTGAGTTTGTTGTGAGACAGCCCTTTAGGGCTTAATTTTCTCCAGATGCCCCAACAAAATTGAATTTTGAGCCCCAGGCACATTAGATACAGTGATTCTGAGGGGCTCTATTTAGACAGCCAGCATCTCCTGCTGATACGGTTTGGCTGTGTCCCCACCCAAATCTCGTCTTGAATTGTAGCTCCCATAATCCCCACGTGTTGTGGGAGGGACCTGGTGGGAGGTAATTGAATCATGGGGGTAGGTTTTCCCATGCTATTCTCATGATAGTAAGATAGTCTCACGAGAGCTGATGGCTCTATAAAGGGAAGCTCCCCTGCACATGGTCTCTTGCCTGCCACATGTAAGATGTGCCTTTGCTCCTCCTTCACCTTCTGCCATGATTGTGAGGCCTCCCCAGCCATGGGGAACTGTGAGTTCATTAAACCTCTTTTCTTTATGAATTACCCAGTCTCAGATATTTCCTCATAGCAGTATGAAAATGAACTTATACACCCTCTGTGATATTGCTCGCGTGCTCTCTTTCTCTCTCTGTCTCTCTCTCTGCTTTCTAACCTCCCACCCTCCCCCTTTCTACTGGAATGAACTTACTCAGATGCAGATTGGAACTCACGTTTTATTTGAAGGTGTGCTCCGGAATGAACCCTGCCAAGTCCCCTTGTCCTGTGAAGTCTGTAGCCTGGGGCACAATTTGGACCTTGCTC
The DNA here is from genome assembly GCF_002776525.5 of Piliocolobus tephrosceles. NCBI lineage: Eukaryota > Metazoa > Chordata > Mammalia > Primates > Cercopithecidae > Piliocolobus > Piliocolobus tephrosceles. Next base: position 155,878,829 of record NC_045435.1, on the reverse strand, counting down.
TTCAGTCTAGTTTTATTTTTCCCTCACTCCCCAACCATGAACCGAGTTATTTTTCTGAACAGACTCAGGCCTTTCCAGCTTCCAGACCTTGACTCCTGCTGCTACCTCTGCATGTCACAGCAGACTGCCTCATACTTTCCTTTGTCCGGTGAACTTCTATCCATCCTTCAAAACCTGGCTCAAGCTGTGCTAGGTATCCTTAGTACTCCCCGTACCCACTGTGGTATGTCAGGCTCTGCAGTTGTCATGCTGTATGTGATTCTGATTTTTTCCTGCCTTTCTTCATCACTGATTTGTGTGGCCTTGGATCAGCGATAGTCTCTCATCTCTGCTTCCTTAGCTCCCAGTTCAGTGCCTGGCAAATAGGTGCTCAATAAATGTTTGTTAACAGAATAGACTAAGTAAGCTAGCTGAGGAGAGAAGTCTAACACAAAACAACAGCAAACACATAAGGCAGAAAGTATTAGAGGTACAGAACAAATGTAAGATGCTGAGAAGCAGAATTCACATTTTAGAGGCAAAGCCTTCTTTATAAAACTCCCACATAGCAGCAACAAAACAGACCAAACCAAAATATTTTTTAAAGCACTTACTACACTTTATGCCACAGTCAGCACTTCACAGGCCTAATCTCATTTCATCCCTCTGATGTCAGTGGTCACACAAAGTGGGTGAACAGCAGTTATTTCCATTATGTGATGAGGAAACTCAGGCCCAGAGAGTTAAAGTAAATTGCCGACATTGCTAAGTGGCTCAGCTAGAACTTAACTCACACCAGTCTGACCTCACAGACTGTGTTTGTTTTAAAAAACATCCTTTTTACTGTGGGAAATTTCAACTATGTACAACTATATATAAAGGTAGAAAGAGTCTGGAATAATGACCCACCCATCCCTCCACTTCAGCAATTGAAATATCATGGCTAAATTTTACAATCTCTACCCACCAACTTCCACCCCCTCTCAGAGGCTATTATGCACATATCACTTGGAATATCTGTGAATATTTCAGTAGTCCTTGCTCTATTTCATATTTCTTGTATTTTAATTTTAAAAGTATTCAAGTGATAATTTAATTATCACCTGAACTAAAAAGATAAACAGCACTGAAGACCTTCTAGAGACCAACATTTCCTGGCCCCACACTTTCCTCTCCCCACACCCTGCTTTCAGCACTTTCACCTTTTCTTTTTTCTTTTTTTTTTTGTTTTTGTTTTTGTTTTTTTTTTTGAGATGGAGTCCCCCTCTGTCACCCAGGCTGGAGTGCAGTGTTATCTCGGCTCACTGCAACCTCCACCTCCCAGGATCCAGAGATTCTCCTGCCTCAGCCTCTTGAGTAGCTAGGATTGAAGGCATGTACCACCACACCTGGCTAATTTTTGTAATTTGTAATTTTTAATTTTTAGTAGAGATGGGGTTTCACCATGTTGGCCAGGCTGGTCTCGAACTCCCGACCTCAGGTGATCCACCTGCCTCGGCCTCCCAAAGTGCTGGGATTACAGGCATCAGCCACCACGCCTGGCCTCACTGTTTCTTTCATCCAGAGCCTGCCCCCATATTTCTTGATTGCTCAAGTTATCAGCCACAGACATCGTTTACTGACTTCTAGCTGACAAATGAATATTTAACTTACTCATCCTCCACCTCCCTTTCCCTTTACTGGCTGTTTTGATCACTTTAAATAATAAAGCTCTATTTCTTGTATCAACTATAGACAGTTTCCTCCTCATACTCACACTTTTTCTCTTATAATCTGAGATGTTTTATTTTCGAAGGTCAAAAGGGAAGACAAAGAATCAGTTTAATTACTCAGCTACCCCCCTGACGCCTCTGTGAATTACAGGTCCTTTCTGCAAAGAGTTACGATGTAGGTGCCCCTGGCTGTCAGAAGCTATGGGCGGGTAGCCAAATCATTGTTTTACTTCCCCACTGAGCATTCTCAGGCCTGCAGAATAATGCCAGCTACTTGATTTTTTTTTCATGGTGCTCCCTCTCCAGGGCAGGCCTGTAAAACCCATGCTCAGCCATCATGCGTTACCCCCATGTTTGAATCATGGTTCTAATGTTGGGGTTCAGTTCTCTTTCTTTGCTTCCTTTTCTTTCTTTTCTTTCCTTCCTTCTTTCCTTCCTTCCTTCCGTCTTTCTTTTTTCTTTTCTCTCTTTCTTTCCTTCCTTTCTTTCTCTCTCTCTGTCTTCCTTCCTTTCTTCTTTTTTCTTTTCTCCTTCCTTCTTTTTCTTCCCTCCTTCCTTCCTTCCTTCCCTCCTTCCTTCCTTCCTTCCTTCCTTCCTTTCCTTTCTTTCTTTCTCTCTCTCTGTCTTCCTTCCTTCCTTCTTTCTTTTGTTTGTTCATTTTTTTTTTGTTTGTTTTATTTTGAGACTGAGTTTTGATCTTGTTGTCCAGGCTGGAGTGCAATGGTGTGGTCTCGGCTCACCACAACCTCCACCTCCTGGGTTCAAGTGATTCTCCTGCCTCAGCCTCCTGAGTAGCTGGGATTACAGGCATGTGCCACTACACCCGGCTAATTTTGTATTTTTAGTAGAGATGGGGTTTCTCCATGTTGGTCAGGCTGGTCTCAAACTTCCAACCTCAGGTGATCTGCTGCCTTGGCCTCCTAAAGTGCTGGGATTATAGGTGTGAGCCACCGTGCCCAGCCCTCAGTTCCTTTTCTTATAAAATTGAGCTGCTTTGTCTTCATAGTACCAGGTACATAGTAAGCCAAACAAGTCAAACCCAAACACTTTTTAAGCACTTGCTATGTATTGTGCCATGGCAGTTCCTTACTCGAGAGAGTTTATGCTTTCTCCTGTTGGTGATACAAAAATGGAAGCAACCTATGCCTATCAACAGAAAAAGTCATAACCTGACATATAGACAAGGAACCTTCAACAACTTCATGGAAAAATATGTATTATGAAAAAACAATGCATATGTATATATATTTTTCATTTTGAGACAGAGTCTCTCTCTGCAACTCTGGCTGGAGTGCAGTGAAGAGATCTTGGCTCACTGCCGCCTCCACCTCCTGGGTTCAAGGTATTCTCATGCTTCAGTCTCCCAGCAGCTGGGACTACAGGCACACGACACTGCGCCCAGCTAATTTTTTGTATTTTTAGTAGAGATGGCCTCAACTGATCCACCTGCCTCAGCCTCCAAAAGTGCTGGGATTACAGGCATGAGCCACTGTGCCCAGCCTAAATTTCAATTTTTTTTGCACCAAAATAAATGCATACTAAGTTCTTGTATCTGAACAGCATCAGATATAAGAGGCATTAAGAAGTATAAGACATCAGTTTGAAAAGAGCCCCTATCATAGCAACATGAATTCTGAAAAAATTAAAGCAAGAGAAAACATAAAATTTATGGTGAAGCTTGGGTGGAAAAATAATGAAATCATTGGAGCTTTAAGAAAAGTTTATGGGGACAATGCCCTAAGGAAATCAGCAGTTTACAAATGGATAATTTGTTTAAGAAGGAATAAAATGATGTTGAAGATGAAGGCCACAGCAGCAGACAATTTGCAAGGAAAAAATTCACTTGTACATGCCCTAATTGATTGCAGAAAGAAGAGCTGACACCGTAGACATCTCCGTTGGTTCAGCTTACACAATTCTGACTGAAAAATTAAAGTTAAGCAAACTTTCCCCTCAATGGGTGCCAAAACTGTTTTGCCCAGATCAGCTGCAGACAAAAGCAGAGTTTTCAATGGAAATTTTAAAAATGTGAGACCAAGATCCTGAAGCATTTCTTCAAGGAATTGTTAACAGGAGGTGAAACATGGCTTTACCAGTACAATCCTGAAGACAAAGCACAATCAAAGCAATGGCTAGCAAGTGGTCACACCAGAGGGAAATGGGTCAAGAGCAAAGGTCATGGCAACAGTTTGTGATGCTTAAGGCATTTTGCTTGTGGACTTTCTGGAAGGCAAAGAATGACAACATCCGCTTGTTAGAAGAGTGTTTTGAGAAAGTTAGCTAAAACGTTAGCAGAAAAGTACCTGAAAAAGCTTCACTAGAGAGTCCTTCTCCAGCATGACAAATGCTCCTGCCCATTCCTCTTATTGAATAATGGCAATTTTGTAAGAGTTTCCGTGCGAAATCATTAGGCAGCCACCTCACAGTCCTGATTTGGCTCCTTCTGGCTGCTTTTTGTTTCCTACTCTTAAAACATCTTTAAAGGGCACCGAGTTTTCTTCAGTTAATAATGTAAAAAGACTGCACTAACATTGCTAAACTCCCAGGATCCTCGCTTCTTTAGGGATGAACTAAATGGCTGGTATCATTGCTTACAAAAGTGTCTTGAACTCGATGGAGCTGCTATTGAGGAATAAAGTTTACATTTTGTATTTTTATCTCTTAATTCCATTTTTTTTCCAGGAACATTCTGAAGTCCTTTCATATACAATGAAATGATAGATTTATCAACATAGATAAATCTCAAAAACACAGTAAGTGAAGAAAGCAAGTTACAGACGGAAATAGTATGTGATGGTCAAACAATTTAGATGTTTCTCTGAAGGTGTTTTTGGATGAGACTAACATTGACATTGGTGGACTTCGAGTAAAGCAGGTTGCCTGCGCTCCATAATGTGGGTATTCTCATCCAATCAGTTGCAGGATTTAATAGAGCAAAGACTGAGGTCCCCTGAGAAAATGAGGTTCCACCAGCAGACAGCCTTCAGCCTTGAACTGCAGCGTCACCTCTTCCCTAGGCCTCCAACCTGCTGGCACTTTGATCTTGGACTTCTAGCCTCCATAACTGTGTGAGCCAATTCCCTCAAATAAACCTCTCTCTCTCTCTACACATTCTATTGGTTATGTTTCCCTGGAGAACCCTGACTAGTACACAGCGTAACACAATGTAACATAAAGTTTAAAATGATGCGAAATAGTCCTCTGAAAGGTTTTACACATGTGTAGTCAAACTTTGATGGGAGTGGTAAGCACCAAATTCAGGGCAGCAGTGACCTGTGGGGGGAGTGGGGGTGGAATTCCATCAGGACAGAGTATAAGGGGAATTTCAATTGTATCTAAAATCTTTGATTTCACCTTTTTAAAAAAGGTTTTTAACAAATAACACTGAGTTGACAATGCTGAGTATTAGGTGCCTTTTTATGTGTTAAAAATATTTCATAATTAAGAACAAAGTGAGATCGTATAAATAAAATCACCTTGGAAAAGAAGACGAGCGCAGTGGCTGACACATCTTGGGTCCCTGACAGACACAGGGAGAGACTGGCTGGGGCAGGTTTGATGGAGAAGGCAGGTCAGAGCAAGGGCAGGCGGTGTGCAAGTGTGGCCTCAGGGAACAGTGGGCGGGGTGACTGCAGAGGTCAAGTGGACGCAGTCACAGTCACCCGGGTGGCTCTCCAACAGGCCCTGCGTGTTTACTCGAAGGTGGCCCTGCACAGACAGTTATCCCCGACTTTCCTCTGACAAGATGTTTCCTGGGCACTTGCCAACATCAGAGGAATCTAAGTTCTTCAGAAATTCCTTTGAGACTTGTTGAGGCTTAGGGCAGATCACAGGCGCTCCTTTCCTATCCCAGGCGTGGCTGCTGCGGCAGGTACTGTCACTGCTCTGACAGATCCTCTTTTGTTTTGTTTTTTTTTTTTGGAACCATTTTTTTGTGTCCCCATGTTCCCCGTGCATTCACTCCCCATAGCCAGGTCCTGTGGCTCATTTGTGGAGCAGTGTCCTAGGGCCCCAGTGTCTGGCTTTCTGGCTCTGCCTGACAGCTGGGGGCGTGAAAGCCCAGTCCCTGGCTTGGGGGTGGGGCGGTCCTGAGATGGCTCCCTTGCTTGCTCCTCCCTCCATGTCCTGCCTCCCTGCCTCTTGCAGGTTTCTCCAGGAGCACTTCCATAGTATGTGGCCCACAAGAGAATCCTGGACTTGGGCTTTGCTTCTTAGGAATCCAATCTAACGTAAGTGTTCTCCTCAGTCTGATGCTTTTCCTCCTGGAAAACCTCAAGGTCAGATTAGCTTGAGCTTTAGTCTGTTGAGAGTGGATCTGGGCACACAGACTCTGGAATCTGACTACCCAAGTTAAAGTTTTTGTCTCGATCACTTCTAGCTGTGAACCTTGGAAAAGTTATTTAACTGGTGCTGTGCATCAGGTTCCTCATCTATAAAAAGGAATTATACAAGGAATGGCCTCATAAGGTTGTTGTGAGGTTAAACGAATCAAGATGAGCAAAACCCTCAGAACAAATTCTGGCATATAGTATGTGCTCAATAAATGTCAGTTTTCTTAATCTCCACTGGAACTAAGGGACACTTATGGGCAATAAAGGGATAGATATGCTTTACCCCTTGGCCCAGGCTAATGTAATGAAGGGAAGAAACCATTCTCTGTCATGCAGAAACATAACCTCAACTGATTCCAGTGGGACATAATGGACAGTTTAGTGTGTTGTTGCCAGGATGGAAGTGGCTGATGTCCTACTGGAAGAATCATGGAAGAATCCTCACCCTTACACTGCCTGAGATGCCACCCCATTCTCTAACCCCAAGCCGGCTGAGCAGCAGGGAGGTGGGATTCTGGTAAGTAGAAGATTAGGAAGGGCAGGGAAATGCTTACTCGATCTTGTGTGAACATCAGCAAAAAGAAGGTATAGGACTCACAGTGTTAGACTTGGATTGGGAAACCAACGTTCAAGTCCTGGCTCTGCTTTTCACCAGATGTCATATTTGTCACTTCTGAGCTTCAGTTTCTTTATCTGTAAAAAGGAGGTAATGACACCTGTTCTGCTTATTCTGCAGGGAGGCTGTGAGGGTCTAGAGGATACAGCCATGGAGAACATGCTGGCTTCCTTGAGCTGCCAAGCATTGAAGTCCCACCAATGGTGGCAAGGGTTTAAGGAGAACATTGCAATTGCACAGTCAAAATGATCCTTGGAAATTCTTTAGAAGGGTGCCATCTTGGAGACCCACAGTCAATAAAACCAGCCCAGCTGGGAGTTTTCTCCAGCATTTGAATAACTTGTTGTTTCTTTGGTTGAACCATGATGAGATAATTGGCTTAAACCAGGAGTCATGCATGGTGTCTGGAAACTGCCTCACTTGAAACACCAGCATCATGCTCAACATGCATAATCCTCTCATCATGAGAAATGCGGGAAATGAGCCAGCCTGTCTGGAAAGGAAGCAAATGCATGCCTTCCATCTCCCGCTCTGTACTGGGCATATCCTCCTGGAGGAGCAGAAATGCCAGCACCACTTAAATGATGTTTCTCTCCCTCTGCCCTGTACTTGCTGGAGGCACATGCTTATATCATGTAGAGTGTCAGGGCAGAGAGCTCCTGGGAAGAGCTGAGCTGTGGGGACCTCCTCCCGCGCAGAAGAGGGAGGCCTCTGCAGAATTCTCTGCCATGTGCTTCTAGGCTTCCTCAACTCAGAAATTTTATTATAGCGTTTTAGAATGTGAAGAGCTCTTGGGAATCATGAAAGATGAAGAATCAAGATGGAGGTTTGTTGGCTTGTCCCAGGCCCCAGAGTAGGCCCTTTGCTTTTTGGAATCCAATAGCAAGGACTCATGAGAATATCGTGGGCTTTGAGTTGGAGAGACAGGGCTCAAACCTCATCTTTGTCACTTAGTGATTGTGTAATTCTCTAAAAGTCTCCCTAATTGTAGAAAGGGGATAAGGGAACTTTCTTTCCTGGATTGCAAGGTGATTAGAAGAGATGTATGTGTAACGGGACGTTCAGTTGTCTGAGCTGAGATGACTGCAAAGTCACCGCGCTCCTTTTACAATGCCTGACAGGTGCTTCCATCTCTGGGAGATGTGGAGCCCTTGGCAAGCATTTCAGCGGAGGTCATGTGGGAGGGCAGCCTGCGAGGGTGAGGGGATGCCAGTGGGCCATACTGCAGGGGCAGAAGCTTGGGGGGAGGGGTCACAGGCTGTCAACTGAAGAAGGCACTTGTGCCTGCAGATGCTCCAGCAGGGGAGGCTCAGAGGAATCCAGAAAAGTGTCCCCAAGAGAAAGAATCTTACTTAAACGTTAGCCAGACCCAGACACTGTGACACTAACTTACAACAATATCTGACAAGGAAGAGCTTTTCCCCTTCCCTTATTTCCCTTCCCTTCATCCTGCTTAGATTTCAACTGGGCTAGAAACAGCCACAGGGAAGTGGGAGTGAGGAGAATCGCAGGAAAGAGAGACAAAGCTGACCTCAGCACCCCCACTAGGTGCTTGGCCCTACCTGGGCAGGGGAGAAAATGAAAGCTGATGTGTTGAATAATATATCAACTAGACATTCTGTTTCCTGAGTTGAGACTGTTTTGTGGCTTAAAACGAGTATGATATTTTTCGTTTCCTGCAAGTGATCAGAAAAATCATGGGATCGTCCATGTTTTCGCCCAGGGGCTGGGAAGAATGTCTACCACCCACTGAGCAAATTGAAAGGGATGTTGGCCAGGTCCCTGTCAAACCAAAGCTGCGTTTGTAACTGTACTTCATGAGTCCTTCCTGTTCGACCTATAGTTGACATTCATCACGTGCCCAGCACAGTGCTTGGCACATAACAGGGATGGACCAATGTGTGGATTTGTTTACACTTCATCCCTCCTAGACCTCCAGGTCTCAAAGTCCAAGAATTTTGGCTGTAATATTTGAATTCCCATAATGCCTGGTGCATAGTAAGCCCTCATTAAATATCTCATGAATGACCATAATAAAACCAAAACCTGTACCAGCCTTATAGTAGCTACATGACAATGTCACACTGAGAGGCTGCTGGTGAGGAAGAAGTCAGGGCCAGTGCATGCCACCATCACCCAAGATTCTGTATGTACACGTGACACCAGTTACACCCACAGGCTAAGGAGTTGTAGCCTTATCTGTGACACTGACAAAGCCTTTCCCACTGATTTCATTCTCCTTTAAATTTCAAAAGGATCAGGACCAGGCCAGGCACAGTGGCTCACACCTGTAATCCTAGTACTTTCGGGGGCTGAGCCAGGCGGATCACCTGAGGTCAGGAGTTTGAGACCAGCCTGGTCAACATGGCGAAAAGCAGTCTCTACTAAAAATACAAAAATTAGCAGGGTGTGGTGATGTGCACCTGTAATCCTAGCTACTTGAGAAGCTGAGGCATGAGAATTGCTTGAATCTGGGAGGCAGAGGTTGCACTGAGCCGAGATTGTACCACTGCACTCCAGCCTGGGTGACAGAGTGAGACTCTGTCTTCAAAACAATAACAACAACAACAATAAAAAGACAAATGAGCAAAAAACACACAAAAGGATCAGGATCATGATGGCAGGCAGAATGACAACCCTCCTCTTCCAGATAAAGCAGCTGGAGGTGGGAGAGATTAGGGACCTGGGGGCCGGGTGCGGTGGCTCAAGCCTGTAATCCCAGCACTTTGGGAGGCTGAGACGGGCGGATCACGAGGTCAGGAGATCGAGACCATCCTGGCTAACACAGTGAAACCCCGTCTCTACTAAAAAATACAAAAAAACTATCTGGGCGAGGTGGCGGACGCCTGTAGTCCCAGCTACTCGGGAGGCTGAGGCAGGAGAATGGCGTAAACCCGGGAGGCGGAGCTTGCAGTGAGCTGAGATCCAGCCACAGTATCTCGGGCGAGAGCGAGACTCCGCCTCAAAAAAATAAATAAATAAATAAATAAATAAATAAATAAATAAATAAATAAATAAATAAAAAAAAAGAGATTAGGGACCTGGGAAAAGTGTTTGGTGGGCTGAGACTGGAACTCAGGACCCTTGACTCTAAACTAAAGGTTGACCTAAGCTCCAAAACAACCCAGAATGCACCTGAAAAAGGAAAAAAGGAGGTTTCTTCTGCCACGAATAGAAGCAGAAGAGAAGGCTGGGCGCTGTGGCTCATGCCTGTAATCCCAGCACTTTGAGAGGCCGAGGTGGGTGGTTCACGAGGTCAGGAGTTCGAGACCAGACTGACCAAGATGGCAAAACCCCGTCTGTGCTAAAAATACAAAGAAAAAAAAATTAGCCGGACGTGGTGGCAGGCGCCTGTAATCCCAGCTACTTCTGAGGCAGGAGAATCGCTTGAACCTGGGCAGCGGAGGTTGCAGGGAGCCGAGATCGCGCCACTGCACTCCAGCCTGGGAGACAAGGTGAGACTCCATTCCTTGCCGCACCCTGCCCCGGCAAAAAAAAAAAAAAAAAAAAAAAGAAAAAAAAAAAAAAAAAAAGCAGAAGAGAATAGAAACAGACTAGCTGGTTAATATATGCAAAGTCTCAGGGCAAAATGAAATTTTACGGGGTTGATTTATAATCCTCAGGAAATTGGCAGTTGTCCTGGAAATTCTGACATGAACCGGACGACTGCAGGACAGTATGAATTGCGTGACTGGCTTCCCAGGATCAAGGTGGCTTTGGCAGTCAAGGGGTGATAATAGGAATCCAGGGCTTGACACAAATAACATTTTGCAGCTGGGTAACTAGGTATGCAAGACAGTTCCTGGAGCAGCCAGCAGGTGGCGCCACTTGCCAAGAGAATGAGGTCAGAGGCGGTAGCCCGGAACACCCCCATCTCAAAGGGGCTCTGGCAACTCTGATTTGGCCTGCAGGTCACTCCGACATCGCTGCCATAAAGTGGAATGCTCCTGAGTCAGCGGGGCCATCCCTGTGTACCGCTGCAAATGCTCATTCCTCCCCCCGTCCCCCTCCCTCCAGGTACGGAAAAGTTGGCTGGGCAGATGATGTCACAGGGCTATGCAGTCCATGTGGTTATTGTTTTAACTACTAGAAATGATGACACAAATTACTACCACAGTTTGCCGAATGCTTACCATGGCCAAGCACTATGCTAAGTGTTGTAAGTGAGTTATTTAATTCCCACAACGACCCTGTGGAGTGAATAGTACCCTCATTTTCCAAATCAGGACCTTGGAATTCAGTGAGGTTAAACGATTTGCCTTGGGTCACAAAGCCAGTCAATGGCAAAAACTGAGTTTGAACTCAGTTCTTTTGCATTCTACAGCTTGCACCATTAGCCACTGTGATATTCTGTTGCAGTCTCCCTCTTTCCCTCCCTCCCTTTCTTCCTTCCTCTTCCATCCTTCCTACTTTCCTTATTGCCTTCCTGACTCCTTCTCTTCTTTCTTTGTGCCTGGCATTGTGCTAGGTTTCAGGTTCAGAAATAATCGGACTATACCTCTGCTCTTAGGATTTTCGGTGTAACAAGGAAGCTCAGAATCACAGCAGTGGTTGTCTGGAACCATGACGGGGTGTGTCTGAGAAGGAGCAAGAAGGTTCACGTATTCAGTACCAGGTATAGGCAGGCACAATCCTGGGGGCTGTCCAAGTTAGAAATTCCAGCTGTTCACTGGTTTAATCTGGGCTTTTGTGAACTTGGGTGAGGTGTTGGCTTTGCTGTCTCTTGGTAACCCCCCGTCCGGACAATTTCTCCCTACACAGCCTTTGGCAACATCTGGGCTATATTCTGGCAGGTGTTGGGCTGGGGGTAATGTAACTGCTGCTTCATCAATGTTGGGGCATAGGCTACCACCTGCGCCTCAGGAATGCAGGAGGTGCCCAAAATGTACTGAACATTCCCATTTCCAGCCAGCCAACCAAAGGATGGAGGCAATGAGCTCATCGGAGGCTGCCTCTCTTCTATAGGCTTCATCCACTGCTCAGAGATGATGCAGCAGTGACAGCCTCCTCTATGGCTGCAGGCTTGGGAGATCAGAACATTCTACCCTCTGATTTTACAGATGAGGAGCCTCAGAGGGAAAGGGCTTCATCTCGGGGTACACAGAAGTGAAGAGAGAGGTGGGAGTCAGTGGCACCCGGTCTCTGCATGTCCAGGGAAAGGATCCGTCTCATCTGCCTATCAGAGTTCTAAAAGGGAATCTGGCCTATTCCCTGTGTGTCTTCAGGGAGATGTCAGTGAGATCCAATGCCTTTACCTAACAGGTAAGAAAACTGAGGCTCAAAGAGGTGGAGTAACTTGTCCAAGCTCACACAGTAGCTTAGTGGCATTTACTGTGTTTCTACTATGTGAACAGCATTCTCTTGGGCTCTCTGTACAGCTTTCCTTTCTGGACCCGAGTAGCCCAAGTAGTTTGATAGGATGTGGTGGATTTTTTTTTTTTTTTTTTTTTGACGGAGTCTCACTTTGTTGCTAGGCTGGAACAAAGTGGTTGGATCGTGCAGTGGCGTAATCTCGGCTCACTGCAACCTCTGTCTCCCGGGTTCAAGCAATTCTCCTGCCTCAGCCTCCCGAGTAGCTGGGATTATAGGTGTGCACCACCACGCCCAGCTAATTTTTGTATTTTTAAGAGGTGGGTTTTCACCATGTTGGCCAGGATGGTCTCGATCTCTTGACCTTGTGATCCACCCACCTTGGCCTCCCAAAGTGCTGGGATTACAGGCGTGAGCCACCACGCCCGGCCAGGATGTAGAATTTAATTTCAAGTACAAAAGGAAGAGAGGATGAAATGGGTTAGGTGCAGAAATACTGATATTTCTGGAACCTTTTTAAATGAAGTTGATAAGACAGGACAAAATGTTGGGAATCAGGACTGTAATGTGAAAAGAACAATAGCCGGTGTTGTGGATTTAATTGCGTACCATCCAAAAGATAAGTTGCAGTCCTGACCCCCAGTACCTGTGAAGGTGACCTTTTTTTGGAAATATGATCTTTACAGATGTCATCAAGTTGAGATCATTAGGGTAGGCTCTCATCTAATGTAACTGGCATCCTTATGAAAAAGGAAAATTTGGACACAGACATATGGGAGAATGAAGGTAGAGATGGGGGTGATGCACCTACGGGCCAAGGAAGGCTAAGGATTGCCCTCCATCACCAGAGCTGGGAAAGCAGCCTGGGACCGATTCTCCCTCACAGTCCTCACAAGGAGCTACCCCTGCTGACACCTTGGTTTCCAACCTCTAGTCTCCAGGTCTGTGAGAGAATAGCTTTCTGTTGTTTTAAGCCACCCAGTTTGTAATACTTTGTTATGGCAGCGCTGGGAAACCAACATAGCTGCCTCTTATTAACTGATTACTTTGTGGGGCACTTTCATTTGTTGATTTGACCAATATTTATCATGCATCTATGTGCTGGCCGCCATCCTGGGTGATAGAGAAACAGCAGGAGCCACAGAGGACAGGTTCCTCCCTTCCCAACGCATACTTTCTAGTTCACATGCATTATCTCCAGCCAGCATCTCCACACCAATCCTGTGAAACAGGGATTATTCTCCCTCAATGTACAGGTAAGGAAATGGACTCTCAGGGGTTAGTAATGGGGCCAGGGCCTCTCTTGTGGGAAGGAGTCAGCTGGACTTGCTATGTTCTCACTCAATTGATTGCATAGATGCAGGACTGCGAAGATAGACTCTCAGGGAGAGATGGATGAGATAGGCAGGAGCGTGGGTTCTGCAGACACACCCTGCTCAGCATGTGGGAGGCACAGAGTGGGCCCTGCTCCTAAAGTCACAGCACAGCCCGAGCAATTACCTCTCAGCCCCCAGCCTCATGTGGCCTACACAAGACATGTGAGACGAGAGGTCACTCGCACCTCGGTTCTGCCTCCGGGGTCCTCCCACCACTGTAGAGGAGGAGGCTGAGGCTGCCTCCTTGCTGTAAGGAAGTAAAACCATGGCCCTGACTGTTGGCAGCTGACAGCTAGAGCAGAGTATTCTCACTTACGCACGAACATTTACAGAATATCAGCGATAATCAGACTAGCTCACTCTGTGATCATGGTGGAAGGACATGGAGACAAGAGCACGCGGTGATTCTATCTGGACAGAGAGGCAAGGACGCTCTGCAGCCACAAAAACTCAACATCCCCTCTTCCAGCTGACTCGAGTGATGACTGCTGCTTCTTTACTAACAGCAGCTCTGTGCCTGCTTCATTCCTTCCACCTCCTGTGTAAAGATTATTAAGATCCCCAATCATCAAACTGCCCCTACTTCCTGACAGCATCAAATGCAGAACAAGCCTTTCTTAAACCTTTCCCCAACAACCTAACACAGGCCTAAACCTCATAACAAGCCCCTTCCAACTCCCTCTTCCTGAGATGTCCCGGGCTCTCCTGGTACATTTTTCTGTTGCTGCAGCATGCTAATACACCGTTTCCACCTATGAGAATGTGCTCAGGGGTCTTTGGCTGGTGGGATTTAACAGAGCCATACCTCACTCCATGGAGACTGGCATCTTGGCCCCTACCGCTGGGCTAGGGGGTGGTGAGAGGTGATCACCCCTGTTGGGGGCAGGGGTCCCAGTCCAGCAGTCTGTGGAAACCCCTCATGCCAGGCCTCTCCCACCCGAGCAGGTGCTCACCTCCTGCGCTGGAGTGGCTTGGGGGAGCCGGAGCCACACACCGTAGGGAGTCTCTGAACTCTACTCCGATAAAGTCGTTCTGCCTTGAGTGCTGACCGCTCAGCACATTTTTCTGAGTATTAAAATCACTGAAAAAGAAAACAGGAGAATCCCGAGGAGGGCTGGGCTATTCCCCAGCAGCAAAGCTATTAAACTTGCAAGCCTCAGTTCTGAGCTGTCTGATGGGTTGGACGCCGCCCAGCTTCGTGTGTCCTGGTTAAAGCAGTTAGTTCCAGTTAGAGATGGGCTTGCGGAAGGATCAATCACCCTTTCTGACAGTTTCCTCCAAATTAAAAGAGGCAGAGAAGGGCAGAAAAAGGAGGCACATCCCAAAGTCTGAACTCCTCACAGAGTGGGGCCTGTGCCGACTACAGCTCTAGCTTATCAAACAGGGGCACTCTATGTAGACTGTGGGCCCGCCTACCCTTCAGAGTTCTCGGACAGGACTAACTCCGATCTTATAAATGAATGTGACAGGAAGTTTTTAAACAGTATTTCAGGGGTAGAAGCAACACTGAATTGATCCTGGCTGGAATACTAACTGTGGCCTCAGTTTCTTTATCTGTAAAATGGGTATTATAGGCTGAATCGTGTTCTTCCTTCCCCGAATTCCTGTGCTGAAATCCTAACCCCCAGTACCTCAGAATGTGACTGTATTTGGAGACAGGGTCTTTAAAGAGGAAATTGGGTTGAAATGAGGTCCTGACGGTGGCCCTGCTCCAAGACGCCTGGTGCCCTTCTGAGAAGAGGAAGTTTGGACACAGATGTACAGAGGGAAGCCTGCGTGAGGACACAGGGTGAAGATGTCCTTCCATGAGCCAAGGAGAGAGGCCTCAGAAGAAACAGTCCTGCTGACAGCTTGATCTTGGACTTCTGGCCTCCAGAATAGGGAGAAAATGCATTTCTGTTGTTGAAGACACTTGGTCTATGGGCCTTTGTTCTGGCAGCCCAGAGCGATGAATACACTGCACACAATCCCATCTTCCTGGATAGCTGCATATGTTATGGAGAGGCCCAAATTAAGACAGAGTAAAAGTTCTTGTTAAAGTTTGCAGATGTCACGCAGACACAAGGGTCATATCGGCGGCCTGCAGTTCAGTGAAGACTGTGGATGGTTTTATCCTCGTGAGTCTTGCGGAAGTAAAGATTTTGTTAGGGTAGGAACGTGATTTTCTTAGGAAAATCACAGGTCTGTTCTCAGTGTCTTTGGCTGGTGGGATCGAGTAGGTACATGCCTCACAGAAGGTGAACCCAGAGAACTCCCAGAGTACCTGTGCCCACTCCGGGGCTGGCTGGATCTAGGCCAACTGCACCCAGGAATTCAGGGGCCTACCCAAGGCTGTCCCCGGAGATGCTCCTGGCTGGGTGGGCTGGATGCCGCCATGAGCGCTTCATTTCCCAGGCAGTCTTCTCAGGGACGCTGGGTACCCACACCAAGTGAACTCCCACGACCTCCGGGGGCTTCTCCTCCTTGTCCCTGTTACTCCTCACGTGAGAGCGATGGTTTCATCTTCATTGGGCAGATGAACAAAAAAAGGCCCGTGTTTCCATGGCGGGTGAGTGACAGTAAATCCCTCCATCACATAACCTTTCTCCTCAGAGCTGGAGAAGGTTGCCTGGTGGGTGGGAATGAAGATGATGAAAATGAAGTGAAGTTGAAAGCTGGGAATGACACCTGGAAGTTCTGTGGGCAGTAGGGCTAGGAGTAGGAGCTGGGGAGGCAGGAGGAGAGGGGAGAGAACAGAGGTGAGTAGAGGGGAGAGGACAGGGGTGAGTAGAGGGGAGAGGGCAGGGGTGAGTAGAGGGGAGAGGGCAGGGGGTGACTACAGGGGTGAGTAGAGGGGAGAGGACAGAGGTGAGTAGAGGGGAGAGGACGGGGTGAGTAGAGGGGAGAGGACGGGGTGAGTAGACGGGAGAGGACAGGGATGAGTAGGGCATGAGTAGAGGGACCAGGCAGGCGTGGGCAGTTACATTCAGTAGGGGACTTTGTCTTCTGCATGATTTTGCCCAGAGCCTGCTGAAAGTCGAGGGGGGTGGCGGGGGGTGGAGGGGTGGTTTCTAACTTCACTATTTCTGTCTCCACACTGTAGTGTTATTTAGATATCGCTTATTTAGATGGTTATTCATTGGTCCTGAAATAAACGTGTAACTATAAAGGACAATTTGTTTTCCAGTGGTGGTCAGTTTGGTGGTGGAGATTTCCACTCCTGTGCCCTGCGTTCACTGCCTCCTGAGGACTGCTGAAATCACTTCTCGTTTCTGCTGAATAATGCATTTGTGACAGCCGGCTCTACTAGCTCGTTTACAACCAGATAAATGAGTCTTTATGTGCTTTTCCCCAACCAGACGACAATAAACTAGGTTTTATTTGCCTAAATTGAGTCCTCAACTTCGGTGGATCAGCATAAACCCTCTGGGAGAGCGCTGGGGACGCTGCGTAACATTCTGCTTGGTTCAGCCATTCTTTCACTAATTCCCCGTAAAAAGCCACCACATTTGTCCTCAGCACTTGTGCCAGCTGCCTGGATTAGTTTTAATTTAGCTCTTCTGGAGAGTGTAGCCCTTTAGAACATCTTTCCTATTGCTCTTCTGTACGGATGTTTAATTTAGTTGGGTTTGTTTCGAGAGGAGCTGCGGAGATGGGTCTTCCGTCCCACCGGGACACGTCCGTAGAAGGGTTCTCTTGCTTCCGCGGAGTTCTGAAGGCTTCCCCTGCCCCAAGACCTGATAGGAATTACTGCTCCCCCACCCCAAAAGCCACTGACAGGAGTTTTATTTATTACCGCATATTTTATTTAAGGTAAAACCTCCAAACAGCGCCAAGGAGTATACACCCCAAAGTAAGCCTGCTCCTGCCCTGTCTCCAGCCCCAGCCCTCTCACCAGAAACCCCCACTGTCCGCAGCCCCTGTGTGTGCTTCCAGAGAGGGTCTGCCCTCCACTTTGTAAGAAACACAAGTAGTAGCAGAGCACAGACGTGGTTACTCAGCGGCACATCTTGGCGCCAGCTCCACGTCAGTATCTGACCAGCATCCTGGTTCTCTTCTCACAGCTGCAGAGGATTCCGCTGCGTTGTTTTGCTGTGTCAGACGTTGCAGCCGCTTCCTGTCTCACTGCTGGTCCGGAATTTTAGAGAACCCCTGATCTGGATTTCTGAATTGAAACCTGGAGACTGTCTGGTTCCATATTCAACTTTCACTACCAGCCGTTTCTTGAACACCTGCTGTGTGTCGAAGTATGCCTCTCTGTGTCGGACTCTGGTGGGAGGCCCGCCCCCGCACCCAGACTGCCCTGCGGACGCCGGCCCGGCTCCTACCTTGGTCCACGCTGGGCCCCGCTCTGAAGCGCCATCTTCCGGCATCCTCCGGGGGACCCACACTCACTCCTCACTTCCTGAGGCATCCTCGCTGAGAACTAACCAATACCCTGCTCTTTCCGGAAACTCCCACGGCATATGTCGGTGGATCAACGCGCATGTGTAAGCAGCTGTTTGTGTTACTGCTCACTTAATGTATGTCTTCAAGTTTTCAATTCCACGAACTTAAATAAGGCATTGATTATGGGCCAGGCGATTTACACACATCATCTCATTTACATTCCTGCACCAACCCGATGAGGTAGGTCGTCTAGCTGCATTTTTATGAAAATTTCAAACATAAGTCAAAAGAAATCTGCTATAATGGACCCCCATATATGCATCACCCAGTTTCCTTGATTGATTATAAGCACGTGGCCTATTTTGTTTTACTTGTATCCGCACCTCTTGCCACTCTGCCTGAGATTATTTTCAACAAATCCCAGACATCGTATTATTTCTTCTTCAAATGTTTCAGCCTGTGTTGGCACATTGTAAGAATGCTTTAAAAAGAACATACGACTTCACAACCATGATCATGTCTAAAAATTAGTAATATTTTCATAATACTTTCTCAATTATCAAATATCTAGTCTCTTCTCAAGTGTCTAATATATTTTTTAATTGTTTGAATAGTGATCCAAATAAAGCCCATTTTGATGGGCTGATATGTCACTTTAGTCTCTTTTAATGTATAGGTTTCTCTTACCATCTTGCTTCTTTCCCTTGCAATTTTTATTTGGGTCTTTTGTCCTATAGTTTCCCGGAGTCTGGATTTTGCTGATTTAATAATTTTATTATTTTCCTTATGACTATCTAGTTGTCTAAATATCACTTTTTAAAAAGTCCACCCTTCCCTCTATTGGTTTCAAGTGCTGCCTTTATCAAAACTAAATTTCCAAACATAGTAGAGCTTACTGCAGAATTAACCTGTTCATCTGACCCTTGTCTTTTCTGTAAATTAGTAGTTTTATCTTGAGGCTTAATCATATATCAGGTTTTTTGCTTATTTGCAAGACTACTTCATAGGTGGTGATGTGAACTCCACCAGGAGATACAGAATGGCTGCTGGTCGCATTTTGTGATGGTCATAGCCATTTAATTATTGTTATTGCCTAGAGTCATTGTTTTATATAGATATAAATAAAATTAATAATTCTATTATTTTTCTTTATTAGCTGGAATACATCTATAAAAAGATAATTTCTCTCTTTAATTATTTATTTTTCTTACCGGATATACCTATAGGTCTTATAAAAAAGGCAGGAAAATGCTGTATTTTCTCTCATTATTTACCAGTTTTAAAAATAATGAGTTGGTTCCTCAGTGGGCTCCAGAGATGATTAATTGGTGGGTTTTTTTTTTGGTGTTATACTGATATATTTGATGGGTTTCAATCTATTTCAGTTAAATAATAATATTCTTTTAAAAATTGAGGGATTATGCTTTTATTCTATAACTGACTTATCATTTTAATATATGAAAACTGTAAATGACATTTTCTCTATTTCCCAAGAGGGGAGCTAACAAGTCTCTATGGATTCACTTGGGAGTCACTCACAAGTCTTTAAACTTTTAAAACACCTCTAAACTTTTACATTCTTTACGATTAAGGCAAAAAGGCAGTTCAAGTTCGATCAGATTTCGTGTTCAATTGCTTCACATAGTCACAGTGTTAAAAACTCTGAATGTGTGACTTAGGTCCAGGGGTTGGAAAGGTATTTTCAGCCTGGTGAGATGTGCTTTGCTGCTGGGCTGCAGCTCATTTGTGCTGTCACCATGGGACTGACCACTGTAGCACTCAGAGGACAGCTTTAGTTCCACAGACTCCTATCTGCCCACAGACTCCTGTCCATCCACAGACTCCTGTCCACCCACGGACTCCTGTCCACTCATAGACTCCTGTCCACCCACGGGCTGCACACATGCAGCAGGTCTCTGTAACACTGAACTGAACTTTGACATCAACGAAGGTGGGAAAGGCGGATTTGAGTGCTGCCCACTTGGAAATGATACATGAGAGGGAGAACCCCTGTTTGCATTAGGGTCCCCAGGTGATTTGGAGCGCTGATATTCCTTGCTATGCTGGTCACTCTCATGAGAGCTGGAACTACTGGAGCTTGACGAAGAGACAGCCTGGGGTTTTCCAGGGTTGGAAGAGCATGGCTTGGAGTGCTGTGATCCATGCTGGCATTTTTCTCTGGTCTTCTGCTCCCACTACTGCTATGTGAGTCACAGTCATGTCTCTGGCCACCACTGTTAGTGCCACTGCTGCCACCTGCACTGGTCTACTGGCTACTGTGTCCACTCTGTAAGCCTGAGGACTGTTTCTGAGACTGAGAAATGCTGGGTGCAGAGGTTCTACTGGGGTCCATTTTCATATGTTATAGGTGGTACTGTAGGCTTGGAAATTGCAATAAGCCTTGGTATAGATTTGTCTCCTATAAAATCCTTCATTTCACCATAGTTTCCAAGCCTACTCTGGATACAACTTGATAACTTATCTTCCTTGCTAGTAGCTTTGTATGGCTCAGCAGAGAGAAGAGAGTTAGGTGGGAAGGTGACTTCCCCCTGTTGAATTTCCTGATCCCGGCTTTCTTGTTCTTTCACACACTGCACACTCCTGTCTTTATGGTTCGTGTTGCTTATCTTGACTTCTTTTTGTCCCCAATACAGCCTCGTTGGTGTCCATCCTTATGGCAGCTGGACCTCAGCTTTGCTGTTGCTTTAGATTCCACAGCATGAGGTGTAGAAGAGTCCCGAGCACAGGCGTTCTGTCCCCATGGAGTTGGGGTAGCCACCCTCCCAGCACATGGATGTCTTCTTGTTCCCCTTACTGGAAGCCCTGATAATATTCTTATTGATTCCCAACCATCTTTGGTTAGTGGGAGCTTATTTGAATTGCCTCCTAAGTCTTCTGACATGACTGTAGTAGTTTTTCATAGCGTCCTTGCTTTCTGGTATGACAAGATGTTTCAGACTCATTTTGTATATTTCCTATCCTCAAACCTGGATTCAGCCATTTCTACAAGGAGCCCCCATTCTTTTAGCAAAAGATGGTTGTTAGAGACCCAAATCTGAGGCTAAAAATGTTCATGGTCACTAAGTTGGCCATTGCTTCTAGATCTTTTCAGTGGTCAGACTTGGAGATAGGCATATATTTATTTTTATGATCACATATATCATGACTTTATACTGATAGTTCCAATTTAAATTCAAGACTAAAGAATTGTCACTAAACCTCATGCATCTTACAACTGTATCTCCTTTCATTCATACTCAAGTCTCAGTTTTCAGTAACACAAATACAGTTACTCTCTTACTTTATCCCACGGTACACACACTCACACACACACACACACATACACCCACCACTGTCAGAATAACAGCGTCAGTGCTACCACCACCAATATGATTACTGAAAACTTGTTGATTTTTTTTTTTTTCTGTTGTCTTTTGCATCTCCACTAGGAATGTACAGTTAAATTCCTGTGGTTTAAAAAGTCACTTGGAATAATTCTTCTTTGTGTGACTATGCTATCAACTTGATACATAGTTGAATTCATTTGTTTCTTTTTATATTTGATTCTTAGAATTGGCTTTTTGAAATCTATCTTTGTTATACAATTCTGTAAAATATTTTCATGGTTCCAAAGTCATCTCCACATAACAAGATAAATTAAAACAACTCTAGCGTCCTACCTTTCCCTGCTACTTTTTCCCTTCCACCCTCCTATAAGTAACATGTGAAAACACTTATGGTTTCTTTTATTCCATTTTTTTTCAATGTAAACAGATATATATGTATATATTCATATCCTTCCCTTTTCTTAGCTAGATGGTACAATGAAATACACACTCTTTCCATCTTGCCTTTTAGCTCAATGATATATCCTGGAGATCCTCACTCCATAGTAGTTATAGAGCTGTTCCTTGTTCCTTTGCAGATGCATCATCGTTTATTCAACTAGTCCCCTGCTGGGAGGTATTTAGATTGTTTCCAGTACTTTGTATTACAGATAGGATTGCAGGGAACAGCTTTCTACATACTTCTCGTTTTCCTATTTTTGGCAATGTGTCATTGGGAGTGAGTCCTAGAAACAGGACTGCTGGGTCAGATTATATATATATATATATATATACACACATATATATGTATATATATATATATATGTATGTATAAATGCCTGTATAATTCGTCTAGATGTTGCCAAATTCTTCTCCACAGGGGTTGTAACATTTTCTATTCCCATCAACACTGTATAAACTTGCCTGCTTCCCTAGAGCTTCACCAACAAAATAGTTTGACACACTCTAGAGTTTTGCTAATTGGATAGGTAAAAATGGTATCTCAGGTAGATTTTAAAAATTTCTCTTAGTATAAGTGCAGTTGAGACATTAGGAGCCACTTTCATCTAGTTTTTGTGCCAACTGTCTTTATCTCTAACATATTTAAAAATAAAAGAGTGCTATCGGCTTTTTTTTAACCTCAAATTTTAAATGCTGTGTATAGAATAGGGCTATTTTAACCTTTTGTATCCTACATTGCAATTTTTTTTTGTTTGTCATTTATCTTTTAATTTTGCTCATGGTGATATTTTGAAATGCAAAAATTTTAAATTTTTCTTAATCAAATTTATCAATATTTTCCTTTGTTGCTTTTGGATTTTGAATTGTAACAAGGAAAAATTTTCTCACATCCAGGTTATGAAGGAATTCACCTATATTTTCTACTTGTATGGTTTCATTTTTGACTTTATATCTAGGATACATTTAGAATTGACCCTAGGGTACAGCAAGAAATGGATCCAATTCCATTATTTTCCTTATGACTGTCTAGTTGTCTGAATATCACTTACTAAAAAATCCACCCTTCCCTCTATTGGTTTCAAATACTGCCTTCATCAATACTCAATTTCCAAACATAGTAGAGCTTACTATAGGATTTTCTGTTCTGTTCCATGGTTGTCTGATCTTTTTTGTGCCAACGCTAAACTATTTTAATTACAGAGACTTTATAATATGTTAATGTCTAGTGGGGCTGCTGGTCCCCTCCCCAACCTCCCCACCTCCACTCTTTCTTAGTTTTTCTCTCCCGGCCATTCTTGTCTTTCTGTTCTTATAAAGGGAATTTAAAAATCAACTCACCTAACTCTGGAAAAAAAGATGGAATTTTAAAAATTAGGATTGCGTTAAACTGATCCATTGACTTAGGGAGAAGAGACATTTTTATGCTATTGAGTCTATGGTGTTTCTTTCTATTTGTTCAAGACTATTTTGTGTGTTTCAGAAAGATTTGATTATTGTCTAATACAGATTTTGGATATTTCTGAAGTTTAGAGCTAATTCGTCTTATGCTATCATGAATGAGATTTTCTCATCTCTTGTATCTTTTTTCTTTATATATAAACAACATTGTTTGTTGTTTGTTTTGAGATGGCCCTTGCTTTGTTGCCCAGACTGGTCTTGAACTCCTGGGCTCAAGCAATCCTCCTGCCTCACCCTTTTGAATACCTGGGACTACAGGTTTGTACCATCATGCCCAGCAGCATTTATTTATTTATTTTTCTTTTAGAGACAGGGTCTTGCTCTGTCACCCAGGCTGGAGTGCAGTGGTAGAATCATGGCTCACTGCAGCCTCAACCTCCCAGGCTCAAGTGATCCTCCTGCCTTGGC
Organism: Piliocolobus tephrosceles; assembly: GCF_002776525.5. Classification (NCBI taxonomy): domain Eukaryota; kingdom Metazoa; phylum Chordata; class Mammalia; order Primates; family Cercopithecidae; genus Piliocolobus; species Piliocolobus tephrosceles. The sequence goes on along the minus strand of NC_045435.1, from coordinate 155,855,483 downwards.
CTCACAATGTTCTTGGATTATAGGCATTTGCCCCCAAGCCCGGCCTCAGCATTGCTTTTTGATGTTGTTTTATAACGTGCTACTTCACTAAATCATCTTACTGTTTGTTGTATAGTTTTTACATGATTCCTTCTGGGATTTCCAGAAAGATCAAATTTTTCCTTCTTTCTTTCCAATTCTTATACCAAGTACTTTCTCTTGTCTAATCACATTGACTGCTGCCTCTGACCAATGTTACAGAACAGTAGAGACAGCGGACATCTTTTTCTCATTCTTAATTTCTGTGGAAGGCCTAGTGTTTCCTTCGTAGAGATATTTCATCATGTCAGAGGAAGTCTCTAATCATCCTCATTATTCAGATGAGAAACTGAGATGAGACCTTGGCTCAAGGTCATGCAGTTGGTAAGTGGCAAGTGGTAAGGCTAGGGGCTGTCTGGCTTCAAAATCCCCAGTCTTTGTATCACATCTAGTTTTCCCTAGTTTCCATGGAACACTGACCCCACCCCCTGTCTTCCATTTCCCAACATGGAACTCACATTTTAAGAGATCTTAAGAGATTTAAGAGTGGCCAAGTGTGGTGTATGAGAGGGGCATGGAAAGAGGCCCTGAGTGCCAAGCCCTAGTCTCCCTCTGTTTTCTTTAGCAGTCCTCTTGCTTTCCAGACACATTCAACTTAGAAAATAGCCTCCAGGAAACCAGAAACCACCTTTCTTAGAAAGCAGCTTAGTGACTGGCCGGGCGCGGTGGCTCATGCCTGTAATCCCAATACTTTGGCAGCCTAAGGCGGGTGGATCACCTGAGGTCAGGAGACCAGCCTGGCCAACATGGTGAAACCCTGTCTCTACTAAAAATACAAAAAAATTAGCTGGGTATGGTGGCAGGCACCTGTAATCCCAGTTACTTGGGAGGCTGAGGCAGAAGAATCGCTTGAACCCGGGAGGCAGAGGTTGCAGTGAGCCGAGATTGCGCTACAACCTGGGCAACAGAGTGAGACTCCATCTCAAAAAAACAAAACAAAACAAAACAAAACAAAAAAAAAAAACAAAGCAGCTTAGCGGCCGGCCACCTGTATTATATGAACAAGACCCTTAAGAAGCAGGCTCATGCCTCCTTCTCCCCGTGTCCCATCAAAATACTTCTTCCAATCATCTACCTCACTCTTCCTAAGAGGAATGAATCTCTCTAATGGACTTTTCTCTGGTAGCTACATTTCTAACCATACTGCAGTGTCCCTTATAGCTTGGCTGACAGAGAAAATGCCCCACTGGCCCACTCTGACCAAACAAATTGCATTTATTAAGAAACAGGCTGAGTGACTTTGTCTTGGGGAAATGTGTTCAGGCCTTTGCAGATTATGATTCTGCCCCTGTCGCCTACTTTCAGGGATACCAGGTTGTGAATCATGAACGACAAACCCTGTTGCCTTTCTTTATACTCGGTGGAGAAGGATTAGTTCTTGTTTCTTTTTCTAAAAAGAAAGCCTTCTAGGACCACAAGTTCTGTGGGAGAGAAACCTGGCCCAGATCTAGATTGCCTGAGTTTCCAGCATGTTCTTCAAATAGGCAGATTCCCTGAGTGTGGGCTCTCTCTATGCAAGGGACAGAAAGAGGGGCTGTGAACAGCAGGAAAAAGAGTCAAATCAGGTCCATTTTAAACTCTAATCCTGTTGCCTTTCAACAATTTTGATTTCCCATTTCCTCCAGCTGACAGCCTTATCCTTTGGAGGTGTAAGCTGCAGTTTTCTCCCATGGAGACCTAGACTAATATCCTGGCTCCTTAACTTACAACCTCTGCGCTCCCCTTTCTTCCTCAGGCAGCTCCATTCTCCCCCTGGACTCAGCTGTTCCTTTTGTTTTGACACCTGGTCTCTGAGGGCTGCTCCTCTGTCCCTACTCTCCTTTCATCTGCAGCTCCGAGGCACAAGGCTGCCTTATCCCAAGCTTGTGTTTGCCCTATTTGAGGATGAAAGGGCCTGATGTTGCCACCAGAGCCTATTGTCAGCATCCTTCACTTGGTAAGAAAAGTCAGGAGCACAGAGCAAGGCTGGAGAGGGAAATGGCCCAGGTCTTCCTCAGCCTCTGTAGTTGCCACCTGGGGTTTTTCTGTCTGTTTTTACCACTTAGCAGAAGAGGCTTGGAGGTTTTAACCCAGCCAAGGAGTGGGAGGAGAGAGGTTTGGAATTGAAATAGAGCTTCATGTGCATGAACGCTAACCAGGACCAGCTGTATCATTTGTGGATCCCAGTGCAAAATGTGGGGCCCCCTGTTCGAAGAGCAGGAACAAAGTGCGATTTAAGTTACTCAAATATAATGCTTTTCCTTTCTTCGGTCATGTTTCAACTTGTTATGGTAATTTTTTATCTGCTATTTAATTTTCCACTCCCTGCGGCATGGGGATGCTCATACAGACCTTTATAGGCATCCAGAGGCCTCGCTCCATGATTCTGGGCATGTGCGCACCCCACCAGCGGCTGCGGTACCTTTCTTACTGGCCACTGGGCCGATGTGCCATGTCTTGCTGGTAGGGATGGGGTGATAACCCTCAAGAATATTACGACCTCAGTGCCATCTGTAGATACCTGGGTCGGGGGTGGGCAAGAGGCTTGTCCTCTCCCTCCAGTTGCTGCCACCCAGGGGCATCCCGGGGCAGAGGGGTGGGCCAAGAACACGTTGTAGGGAGACAGAGGGAGGTAGGACCATTCAAGAGCCCCTGGTTCATGCTCCATTGTCCCACCGGACTTCACTTTCAAAACACAAATTCAAAGATAAAACTATTGGCTGGGCGCGGTGCCTCATACCTATAATCCCAGCCCTTTGGAAGGCCCAGGCAGGGGGATCTCTTGAGGCCAGGAGCTTGAGGTTGCAGTGATCTCTGATGGCGTCGCTGCACTCCAGTGCAGGGCCCGATGAGACTTCACTGGCGGTGCATCCGTGGAGCCAACCCTGGCCCCAAGCTTACATAGTGATAAGGATGGAGAAGATCCCCCTCCCCGGGCGGCCTTCCTGCTTCTGCCGTGGTGTGAGCCCTAGTTTTGTGTTGCTTTCCATGGTGCGGCTCTCTGCACAGTGACAGCAATGGTTTCCCTCCCCCTGGCTTCTCTTCCTGGTTTTTCTGAAAACCTGTCTTTGTCTCCTCTTGGTGGCGATAAGACAGGTTGTGGGGAGATTCCAGGGGACAGGGGGCCCCCACTCCCCAGAATGGCCCCAGGAGCTTTCTGTGTCAGCTGGGGTGGTGGCGGCGGGGAGGAGAGCCCATCTCCTTTCCAACTCTTTCATCCGCCTCTGAAAAGCAGGGGAATGTTGTTTCCCAAACATTTGTGGAAATTGTTGCTCTGAACTTTCCCCACTGCTTGCTCCAGCCTGATCCAAGAAACTGCCACTGAAATGGACATCCCCACCCTGCTCTTGAGTGACTGACGCCTCTCTTGGATTCTCTGTTTGGGGCCCAGGCTAAGGAGGTTGAATTTCTCTCTAGGTGCTAACTCGGGGCTCAGTTGCTGAGAGCTTGCTCTGAGGCCTCAGGCCCTGCACAGGCCCTGAGGAGTCACAGAGGGTTGGCATGGAATTGGGCTTCTGGACGAGGAGGAGTTCTACGGACAAGGTGGGGAAGAGGCGCTGCAGGTGGAGAAACGGGAGGGATAAGGGGTGCTGTGAGGAGCACAGAACACCAGAGCCCAGAGTCTGGAAAGGTGGGTATGAAGTCCCAGCCAGAGAGGCCTAAGTGAGGGCAGAGGGAGAGAGCTCTGGATTTCTGGAGCCCAGGACTGCAGAGTGGCTGCCTCTGACCCCAGGTGAGACGAAGGCAGCACTTTGTGAAATGACTCGGCTGGGAGGTGGCCTTTCCTCTAGGCCTAGAAAGGGGTGGGGGCCTAGTGGGGGCCTCCTGCAGTTCCGCAAGGCCAGATTGACCAAAAAAATAACTAGTATTTCTCAATTATGGAGTTTTCTTTTGTTCTTCTTAATGGAATAGAGCTTAATATGGTTGAAAGGCTGGGCTGTGCAATATAGAAATAGTAACTCCAGGCCGGGCACGGTGACTGACTCCTGTAATCCCTGCACTCCGGGAGGCAGAGGTGGGTGGATCACCTGAGGTCAGGAGTTTGAAACCAGCCTGGTTAATGGAGATGGTGCAACCCCATCTCCATTAAACACACACAAAAATTAGCTGGGCATGGTGGCATGCGCCTGTAATCCCAGCTACTCTGGAGGCTGAGGCAGGAGAATCGCTTGAACCCGGGAGGCGGAGGTTACAGTGACTCAAAATCACACCACAGCACTCCAGCCTGGGTGACAGAAGGAGACTCCATCTCAAAAAAAAAAAAGAAAAAAAAAAGAATAACTTCATTTTATCAATTGGTCTAACTCTATCTTCAAGTCCATGAACTTTTTAAGAAAGAAGAAAAAGAGAACTTTATTCATACCCAGGACCTCATTTACAATCACTGAAGAGGAAGGTGAGCCCATGTGGGACCCTGGCCCTCAGCTACAGAGGTCGCGTGTCTTGGTGTGTGGCTGTGGTGCTCTCACAGGATTTTAGAGCTTCCTAGTCTGTACTCTACTTGTAGGTAGGCAGGAGCCAGTCATCTTATTTGTCTGTGGATTTGCAGAAATATCTAAGCATTATTATACCCATTTTGTAGATAATGAAACTGAGGCCCAGAGAAGTCAGTACGTTGCAAACGCTCTTGTAGCTATCTGGAGCCAGAGCAAGTCGGTATCTATTGAGTATAAACTAAGTTTTGTGGCCCTACTTTTTAGCCTAGCCATTGGGACACCTGATTTCTCCTGACAAGTCTGTGTGGCATCTGAGTGCAAGCGATTGTCCAGCAGATGCTGACATATTGGAGTATCTAGGGATGTTCTGGTGGTTGTTATGGCACAATATTTGGACAGTTGTGAAGAATCCTGGAGGAATGGCTGCCTCTTAGATTTGACAGGTATTAAGGCCCTGGACTATTCTAAGATGGCTCTCCCTCGCAGCCCAGATGCATGCAAGCAGAACAGCAGCACCGGGGGAGAGCCTGAGAGGATGGTGCTGTTCATCGTGCGCTCTGTGCTGTCAGTGGGCACTGAGAGCAGTGCAGGAGAAGCATCCTGGGACGAAATGGGAGGCAGGAGGGGCAAATGGGGAGTCCCTGTGTGCACCTGCTTAGCATCGCCCAGCTACACACAAATAAAATTTTGTGACTTCCTCTTGGGAGGCTGCCTACTGGACTCTAGGGGGCCAAGGGTCTGAGTTGGCAGTCCCTGGTCGGTTAGAGACTGATTTTGCTCAGAGTGATCCCAAGACCAGCATCTGGAGAGAAAGATGAGGAGAGAAGGCAGCCATCCACAGAGAGACCAGCTGAGAGGTGCAATGCTGGCTGGAGTCCCAGCATTAGAACTACAGGCTGCAGGCCAGGCATGATGGATGAGCGCCAGACTCTGCAGAAATCACCCTGGAGAGTGGGAAAAGCAGGGCTGACCAAGCAAGGGAGAAAGATGAAACCTCTGCATCCTTCCCTGTCCCATAAGATAGCCATTAGCTACCCATGGCTGTTTACATTTAAATTAATGAAAATTAGATAAAATAAAAACACAGTTCCTCAGTCTCATTAACCATATTTCAAGTGCTTGATAGCTATATCTGGCTAGTGGCTGCCAGACTGGATAGTGTAGATATAAGATATTAGTATTTCCATCATGCAGAAAGTTCTACTTGAATGTAAATTATCTCATTCATATATTTTGTATCGATTACATGTTGAAATAACATTCTGGACATATAGAGTTAAGTAAGCTATACTATTAACTTCACCTGCTTCTTTTTACTTGTTATACTGTGGGTAATAGAAACTTGTAGATTACTAATGTACCTCATATTTCTATTGAACAGCATGGTTATAGGTGGATACAGGAACACACCTCCATTTATTCATTGTTCTTAATACCACATCCATCCAATGGTATTTGACTGGATAATAACTGTAAAAATCCCTTCTCAACAGTAAAGGTGACTAAGGCAGCTCAGGGTAATGGGGCAAATGCAACTTTGAAGGCACAAAAATTCAGGTTCAAATCTCATCTCCATCCCTCTACTAGCTTTGAAGTCTTGGGAAAATTACATGCCTCAGTTTCTCACCTGAAAAATGCAATCAATGAATGATCCACTGCATAGCATTTCTTTGAATTGTCAAGACAATAGTGGATAGTGCACGTATGGGGGCTAGCGTGGGCTCCTGGTAAACCTCGGTAAAAGGTAGCATTGTTGTTATCATGAGCATTTTAAGTGTGAAAGTGTAGGGCATTATGGTCAGTTTCTCTGGCCTCAGCCTACTCACAGCCTTATTCCCTGCCCTCAGCAGCCCCTCCCAGCCCTCTGCAAAGCCCTTGGCACAGTCTGGACACTTACCTGCTGGCAGCTGCTGGCCCAGGAAGCCCGTAGGGCACCCCAATTTCCCGAGCGCGTGGCCTTGCTCTCCAGGTGCATCCGCAGTTGTGTTTCCAGCTCCTGACTGACTTGTTCAAGGGCATGCACTTTGGCCATATATTCCACCAGGCAGCCCCCTAGGTCCTCAACAGCACCATGGTCCCTCTCCAAACCTGGAGCCGGCACTGTGGCCAGGCCTGAGCTCCGCAGGCCCTGAAGGAAGACACTGCTGATGCCGAGGGCCCGGCGGGTCACACGGGCACCCAGGCCACCTATGCACCCACTGGGTGCTGTTCCTACATAGACCCCGGGTGCTCGGACAAGGCCACTCATGGCATTGGTCCTGGAGGCTGGGGGGCTATCCAGGGAGGTTGATGACCGTGGCCCCCTGAAGGATGCCCTGCGCCTCTGGAGGGGCATGCTGGAGCTGGCACCGGGGGGCAAGTCCACTACTACTCGCCTCTCGCTCATCACCCCTTCTGCCTCTGTGGTGCCCAGTGGGTTTACAGAGTCCAGTGGCTTTTGGTTTACAGCCCCAGCATCCCTGTGGCCTGGTCACGGGCCTCTCTGGAATCTCCCCTATCCCCGGGGCTGCTTTGTCTGCTGTCTTCCATGAGTTTCCATCATTCACTGAGCTGAAAGAGAAGAGGGCACTGCCCAGGGCTGTGTGCAGAGAGGCACTCATGCATTCTTTGATGCAGGGTCATGTGCCCAACCTCCCAGATTATTCTGCTGGTGGTGGGGGAGGCTGGATCAGTGCAGGCTGTGGGGGTAGATCATTTGGGTTTGTACATTTTACTATCTAAGAGTGGGCAAGGCAGGCATCAGGCAACCCCATTTTACAGACAAGTAAACTGAGGCTCAAGGACCTCAGATCACAAGTGTGGTGATCACTTGCTCTGGACCTCAAATTACAAGCTAGGACTCAATCTAGCTATTTTGGGGCTTTCTACATCCCTATGTGTACTGGCACATGTGAATGTGAACACACGTCCACACAGGCAATGGAGGATGAAAAGTGTCAGGAGGCAGCTCCAGGGACCCAAGAGAAAAGACTTGCCTACGGTTTCCTCTCTCAGTCCTGGCAGCAGCTTCAGGTCCTTCCCTCGCCTCTCTCCTTTCCTCCTCATCTCTGTCCTCTGCTGTTCATCAGCTGCTTGCTGTTGGCCAGGATGTTTCCTCCCTCTGGACTTCACTGTTTGAACATTGGCCTGAGCCTCCAAGTCTCTGATGCGCCAGATAAGCACCTTGGGCAAATTCAGGTCCCACACATTGTGTTCCAGCCATTCCCTACACCTCTGCTTCTCCATCTGTTGGAAAACTGAGAAAAACAACAAAGACAGTGTTTTCTGGTAAGCTCCAAGGGTGCCCCAAGTTAGGATATGATGACACCCCTGGGTTTTAATTATTGACCTTGGCATCCACGAAACCATCAAGGGTCGCACCTCAATCCATTCTCTAGGGTCAGAAAGGTTCCTCCAGTTCCAGGAATGTACATAAGTTTTACCCTGGAGAAACCAGGTCACCAAACTCCAGAGCTGGATATTTTTCCAAATGCTGGAATGTAGGAATGTACCTCAGGTGAGAGAAGGAGAAGGGAGCCAACCTCTAGTGAATACCAGATCCAGCCTGGTGTGTGCATTAATCGTATAGTTTATTTCATGGAATTCTCAACTCAGCCTCAGGAGGAAGGAGGTCCAGGGTTGACAGGTACTGCCATATGGGCTGTGAACCTCACAGTTCCAAAAGTACCGTATCATATGTTCTACAGTTGGCCACTATCCTCTTACGTGAGGAGGACCCTGAGAACCGCAATGACTTGCCCAAGGTCCTGTGTCCAGAAAGTAGCAGAGCTGAGAGCAGACACCCTCTTCCAACCTCTGGGCCAGTGACTTACTTAGGAGCCTCCTTGTTGCCCATCACCCAGAGAGCAGGGTACCTACCCGAGGTCACACAGGTAAAGGTAAAAAACCTGGTCGCCTACTAGAAGACTCTGTGTGCACTTCCTTCCTGCTGACCAGGACACTCCCGACCCTTCCTTTCTTTATTGTCTTCCACTTCGTCTATCTGAGATGGCCTGGAAGGTATTTTATAAATATCAGTGTTGGCTATTTGAGGAACAGATGAAAGAACCAATCAGATTAAGTACAGGACAGTAGTGTCCTTGTTTATTCAGACGTAGCATTAATGCTGTGAACACCACCCCTGATGCACCCAGAAGGGGCAAGCGAGCCTGTGTTACAGTAACAGCCTCCTATACAGGTGACACTGACTTGGTTCTGAGGATCTGCATTATTGTGAATTCCAAGATGTATTGTCCAAGGCTGAATGACAAGTTCAAGCTACTGATTAAGGTGTGCACAAATGCGTCATGTTTAGGTCTTGTTATTCTCTACAGAATGGTAACACTCAATGGCCAGGTTAACTTCACACTTCTCTGGACCAAAGATATTTATATATAAATCCACTCAGCCCTGGAGGCGGGGAGAGTGACGGGGGGATGTACTTTGACACCCTGTCTCCAACGACCTGATGAAAGATGAGTCCACTTTGGAGAAACTGCAAACATGTTCAAAAAGATTTTATCAAATGATAAATTGCTAATCCGATTAGCTCATCACATACATAAAACTCACCTTACTGTTAAATCAGATGGAAAAATACAGATGGATATAAAGTGGTGTTGGTACTGCTCAAGGAAGGCTTAGAGCTTATCTTGAAAAGAATGCAAAATGTATTAGCAACGGAATCCTCTGGCTAATAAAATAAGTTTATTTATATATACATGGTAGCTGAAATCTGTGGATAAGGAAAAATAAATCATACATCCACATATGTATATATAACATATGTATCTTTGATTACATATATTATATATAACTTTTACTTTACAAACAGATTTTCCTCTGTATACTCACACACATTGGTATATTAAATGTAACAGTTAACAGAAATATTATGGTAAGGTTAAAAAGGTAAGACAACAACACGCTAGAAAATTAACTTAGAGAAACATTTAGTTGCTTCTTTGTGGGCTGAAGAGTCTTTGAAGAGAGACAACAACCGAACTCATGTGAAGTAGGTTCATACAACATTGAGAACACGATTTTGAAGGCCATCTTTTTTTCTTTTTTCTTTTTTTAAGGAAAACGCAGAAAGAAAAAAGTCATGATAGACCACAGCAACAACACAAACATATGACCCAACATTCAAGTTCAATTCCCAATCCAACTATAAGAGCATCTATATCCAAAATATACTATCAAACTATTTTTCTTTTAGAGAGAGGAAGTGTCAAAGCAGTAATCATCTCTCTCAGCCACAATCAGGAAAAAAGAGAGAAGCAGCCACCTCTGGAAGCCCCTTGGGCATCTCTGAGGGTCTGACCCTGTTGGCCGTGCTGGACACAGCACGGGGAGGCAGCCGGCCGGTTGGGAACAAGGGGAGCAGCGGAAGCTGAGAGCTGGATGGCAAGTCCACCGGCTGGTGCTGCGAGCAGGTTTGCAGTGCCAAGTAGGAGTATAATAATGTCGTCCCCCAAACGATTTGCTTGGATTTTTTTTTTTTTTTAAAGATTGCAGGAGGAAGGTTTCAAAAATTTTCACTCTACTACCTCAAAGCTTCTTAGATAAACGTATTCCTCAGGGGCACAATACCATGGCGTTTTGAGAAAACAAAGCTGAACCCCAATAAACACTTGATCCTTGAAGAAGGGCAAGCATTTTAAAGCTCCAGGGCCGGGATCTGCATCTAAATCCTCTCCAAGAGAAAGGCACGGGTGTTTAATGCAGATGTGGGTGTTGGAGGGGATACAGGAATGGCCATAAAGGGAACATTTTCCCACCAGGGAAAGGCAGTCCTGTTGTTAGCAGCAGAAGTAACGTTAGGGGGACACGGCCTTGGGATGCCTTGATGTCCTCCATGGATTCCTGAGGGCTCCAAGCTCCTGCCTGCCGTCCACAACTTGGATGGAAGTAAACACGACATCCAATGGTGCTGTCATAAGGCTCCAGGGCACTCATCCTCAGAGGTGATGGATGAGATGTTCCCTTTTCCTGCTCTGTGCATGAGTCTGCCGTCTTCCCCGCAGGCGGCCCAGTTCCCTTTACAGGTGTGCACATGAGAAGGGAGGAAATGGGGTCATATCAAATCAAGAGGAACCAGAGCTTTAAGAATCACCCAAAGAATCGTGCGCTTGACCACTGTAACATCAGCTTCTACGGGAGGTCAGTCTCTCACCTCACCTGATCAGGGTTCCTGGGATCCCCAGGTGCTCAAGAATGGTTATTAAGAGAAGCAATCGATGCAACTGCTTTGCTTAGAAATACCTTTATTTTATAAAGCCACAGATCATTCTGTAAAGTTTTTTTTTTTTAAACCACACTTATAAAAAAGATGTTGACAATTCATAGGAAAAAAAGCTCAAAATGTTTCTCATTAAGTCAGGGTTACACAAAGGTTATATTTATAATATATATATTTGTATATTTATAATTTAGAGACGAAAAATAGGAATGGCAAAGCGATGCCTGCTGTAGTTAGATCTCAGATACTTGATCGTTTCCCACAAACAGTGTTTCTTGACAGAAGGGGTTAACAAGAACCATCCCAGTGTCTCTATAGTCGCCATTGGCTGGGGAGCGGGGCTCTGAGAGCTGGTCCTGGGAAGAGAGAGGGAGGAGATGGAGTGAGCTGGAGAAGGCTTAAGAGGTGGCCGTTCTTAAAGAAATGTACACATGGGAACATTTATTTCAGCGTTGATGGCTTGGTGCACATTTTCATCATCCCCACTGCTAATGCTGAGGTGCAGAGCCCTCTGTGCCATTCTTTTAATTAATTAATTTGCGTGTGTATGTGTGTATTTTAATTTTTGTGCTGCTCCTTCAGATTTTTATAGCAGCTTTCAAAAAATGTTTCCTGCTTCTGGAATCACCCCAGTCCCAGGCTGCCAGAGATGGTACTGCTTTCCTTGTCAAAGTCTGAGGGGGCTTGCCATGCATGACACACATATAGTGCATGGTTCACTGCACTATTGGCAAAACTTGGTCCACTTGGACCCCAGACTACTTCCTGCCTTTCTCATAGACTTCTGGGAAACTCCTCCATTTTTCCTTCCTGAGTGCCCCTAGATTCACTCACCTCTTTCCTGCTACCCACCTGTCAGGATCTAACAGACCTCTCGAGAGGCTTCAGGGGCCCGTTCCTTCCCCCTCTGAGTCCTTCCAGAGCCTAGTCAGAATTATTGCCCCATTTCTTATAGCACTAGCGATGCTGAGCTGAATGGATCTGCATCTCTGTGTGACTGCATAATAAGTGATGGATGAAAATTTCAGTCTGTATGTTCAGTTGCAGGAGCAGAAAAGCCTAGAAATAGGCAATCCACTGCCCAGAAGGTAATCTGTATGGCTTTGGCAGGGTTTTGGTTTCACTTACCAAGGAGAGCTAACATTTATGGGCTACTGAATGGCTGTACTTGGATTTGGGCCCTGGTACTGATTGAGAGAGAGAAAAAAGAAAGTCACAGCTTGTTCCAATTTAAAACAGCCAATGTCTCGGAACCTTCAAGCCATTTCAGGGCAAAGACTCAACTATAGGCCTAGGTATACTGGCTCATGCCAGATTTGCTTAGAAATATCTTCATTTTAAGTAGCCACAGTTAAATCTCTGAAGTTTATTTTTAAACAAAACATATGTAACAGATACTTTCTGAGGAGTACTTACTGCCCTATGAATCATAAGGTAAGAAAGGAAGAAATGCCATTGTTGATAAAATGTCTTTTCAGAAGACAATAATTTCCTTCAGTGTCTGGAATTAGTTCAACACCTATCTAAGGGTGGATAGGCGGCTAGCTATTTAAGGAAAATAGTGGAGCACCTCAAAGAGGAGACAAAAATCCTTTTCTTCCACTATGCTTTTGGGTTCAACTGTGGAGGCTGAGCTTTGGCTTGTCATTTTATAGCTTTCACAAAGCAAGTATTCACCAAAGGCAAAACCATGTGGGTATGTTTTGCTGCACAAAAAAGAGAGAGCTATTCAGGAAACAACCAAAGCAAAGGAGAAGAAAAAAGAGAGGGGGAGAGAAGGAGGGAGAAAAGAAGGAAGAAGAGAAAACAGGGAGAACGAGGAGGAAGAGGAGGGAAAATAAAAAAGAATGGAAGTTTCCAAGCACCTTTTGGTCATCACAATTTTGTCTGTACAGCCCTGGATCGGAGTTTTGCTGCTTGCATCAACACAGAAGTTGGGGAAGGGCAACTGAGGAACTTGCTTAGGCAAAGCATTTGGCAGTCTCCAAAGTTAGCAGCTAAAGGGCAGGCGGTGAGTACATGTCCCGAGGACACGGAACATGGTGGAATATGAACTGGGACCTTATGATTGCTCTAGAGGTGGTTGGCAGTGTGTGTGTACTTGGCTGGCTTCATCCTGGCCCTAGGCTGCCTGCATTTGCCCTCAAATAGTGTGAGCCCAGAGAATTGGAATAAGTTGTAATATTACTCTAAATAAAGCAGAATAAGAGGAACTGCTTGCTGGGAGGGAAACAGCAAAATCCAATCCACTCTGAAGCCAAGATGAGCTTTGTGCTGCAGGTCCTATGGCGCCCTCCTGGTCTGGAGACCATTACTGGCTGGGTGGCCCTTTCTGCCAGAGCCTCTGGCTTGTGTTGGACAGCGGCCCTCGTGCTCTGTGCCAAATGACTAACTGGGATGTTCGAAAAGCAAGGGCCTTTTCTATAGTGTGTTCACGAGTATTATCCTTTGGCTTTGGTTTTCATTTACCAATTTGCAAAGAGAATATGAGAAATTTAAAGTTCAGGGGTTCACAGCCCATACCTAAAGTAGGACCAGCCCCTTTGTCAAGTTACACATTTTTTTCCACTTACTATAACAGATCTCAGGAACACCTTTTCCATGCAAAATGTACACAGGCCACACTAAAGGCCAGTGCTACAATGAAGCTGGCCCCTCGTTTGTCCTCTGGTTAAAAATTTTTCTTGGGCATTTACTGTGTGTTAGGCTCTGACTGGGTGATGGGTAAATTGTGGTGAACAACATTTATAGTTCATTAGCTTGATAAACATTTACTAAGAACCTACTATGTGCCAGGCAGCGCTCTAGGTGCTGGGAATAGAGCAGTGAGCACAACAAACAATGCTCCTGCCTCAGGCAGCAGGACAGCAAGACCACAAACCAATCAACAGGGAGAGAATGATGCAATGTCAAGTGAGAAGTGCTCTGAAGGCAAATAAAGTAAGGAAGAGGAAACAGAATGAGGCTGGGGATTTAATTAATATAGAGTGGTCAGGGAGGGAGGGCCTCCCAGAGGAGGTGGCATTTGAACAAAGACCTGAAGGAATTCAGGGTTCAAGGTATCCAGGAGAAAAGCATTTCAGATAGGGTGCAACAGCAAAGCTCTAAGGTGGGGGCAGGTTTCCTGTGCAGGAGGAAGAGCAAAGAGGCCACTGAAGCTGGTCTGTGATCAATGGGAAGTGTGGTAGGGCTTCAGGTGGTGGGCAGGGGCCAACTTGTGAAGGGCATGGGAACAGGAGTCTGGATTTTATTCAAAATGTGGAGAAGAGCCACTTGAAAGTGGACGCCATGGCGGACACGGGATCCTGCCTTGAAAAGATCATCTGGCTCTTGTGTGGAAGGCAGACTGCAGAAGGCAAGATGGTAGTGTGGATCCTAGTTTAGAGGCCACTGCAGCACTCATGATGTGAGGGAGGAGAACGGCTTGGACCACGGGCAGAGGTGCAGGCAATGAGAAGTCCTGGTGCTTAGGGAGAACCAATGAAATTTTCTGACAGACTAGAAGTGCAATGTGCAGGAAGGAAAGGCAGCTGGCAGTACCATTTACGTAATGAGGAGCTGCAGGTGAGGTTTGGGTTTTGGGGTTGGGAGGGGGAAATCAAGGGTTCAATCTTGAGTATGTTGAGTTTGAGGTGCCTATTAGACATGTGCAGCAGCTAACTGGGTACGTGAGTCTGGGGCCAGGGGAGACATCAAGGTTACAGGTAGAAATTTGGACTTTATAGTGCAGAGATGGTATTTAAGTCATGGGACTAAGTAGAAACAGAAGAGAAGTGACTGGGTGCAGTGGCTCATACCTGTAATCCCAGCATGTTGGAAGGCTGAGGCAGGCAGATCACTTGAGGTGAGGAGTTTGAGACCAGCCTGACCAACATGGTGAAACCCTGTCTCTACTAAAAATACAAAAATTAGCCAGGTGTGGTCGCATGTGCTTGTAGTCCCAGCTACTTGGGAGGCTGAGGCAGGAGAATCACTTGAACCTGGAAGGCGGAGGTTGCAGTGAGCTGAGATCACATCACTGCACTCCAGCCTGGGCAAGAGAGTTGAGACTTCATCTCAAAAACAAAAGCAAAACAAAAAAACAACAAACAAACAAACAAACAAAAACAAAGAGAAGAGAAGTGGTGGCAGGACCGAGATGGGGTCCTATACAAGACTTTGAACTTTAACTTGAGAGAAATGGGAAGGTTTTAAGCATGTGAGCGATATGACCACAGTTATGTTTACAAAAGCTCACCCTGGCTGCTCTGGGGAATGGACCCACACGGGAAGGAGGGGTGGGGTTGTACCTCCACAAGAACTCTTCTCAGCTCTCACTGCCTTACTCAGACGTCTGTTATCTTTCTCCTGGCCATCTCAATTGCATCCTAGTTGAGCTACCTATTTTTAGCCTGTCTTTTTGTGTCATTCCATCCATTTACTCATCCATCAAGCCATTCTTTTCTTTCCTTATCCATTCACTGATCACATATAGAGTGCTTTCACCAGGCCATCGGCATAATCCTTCTAAAACTGGGTCACCCAAAGATCAAAACTTTCAGTGACTCTCTGTTGCCCCAAACTAGAGTCCCAATACCATAAAACTCCATCAAGGCTGTGTCTAATTGGTCCTTTATCCTTCTTTCCTGTTCTACTCTGGCCTCTACTCCACCCTCCGTGTGAGGATGGAAAGAGCATGGATTCTGCAGTTAAAGTTCTGGGTTCAAAACTCGACTCTCTCACTGACCAGCCAGGTGTCTTGGGCAAATACCCTGACACAGTGTATCCTTCTCTCCCTTCAGATCCAGCACGTATCCCCACCTTTCCTCAGGCTACCTCCTCTGCTGGAATGCCTGTTGAAATCCATTGATCCTTCCTAGCATCTCCACTGGGAAGGCTTTCCTCCTTGGGTTTCCTCAGCTCTTTGTCTATAACTTGTCTTGTTTCCCCTAATTGGCTTTGTTTTTGGGTGATGCTGGGGTTTGTCCCCCAGCCATATCTCAGAACCTGAGCCCCTTTGGGAGCAAGCTCTCATCTTCATAGTCCCCTGGGGGTGCTTGGCACAAAACAGGTCCTCACTGAGTATTTGTTCACTTGTTCCCAGAAACCAAAAGTCCCAGGAACAGTGCTTCCAAAATTTAATGTGCAGAAAGCACCTGGGGATTCTTGCTAAAACACTGATCCTGGCTCAGCAGGGCCAGGGTAGGGCCCACAACCTCTTGGGTGTTACTGATACTGCTGGTCCATGGGTCACACATACATTAAGGAGCAAGGCACTCAGAAATGAGCAGATGCCACGGCTCTCTTTGGGCCTGGTTTCCCCGCAGTGGGGCCAGCACTTTCAAGCTCATTACCTCAGAGGTTTCAAGGGACTGGATCTCCCTGGGCAGCTCCACAGCATGCCTGTTGAAGTAGTCCATGGTGATGGCGTTGTTCCAGTAGCTCAGGTTGTTCTCCGGGTTGGCAGTCTTCTTCTTCCTCTTCATGCAGCACACCGTCAGCAGGACAGCTGTGGAGAGAGTGCAAGTCAGAGAAGAGAGGGAGGCAGCAAGGATGGTGCCTGGGTTGCACCACCAAACTGATGAGAAGAGTTCCCAGCTGGAGGAAGTGTATGGTGTGAAAAGGGGCAGGGCATGGTGAACTGTACAAAGTGAGCCTGAATTCCACAGAAGACCCTGACAGCAGAAGTTCACAGAGCAAAATCACGGGGCAGAAGTCTTGAATGCTGATAAAATAGCTTTTCTGGCACTATCATCATCATCATCATCAAAAAAAAAAAAAAAAAACCTGTGCTAATAGTTATACAGGATTTACGGTTCCAAGCACATTAGAAATATTTATTAATTTAATCCTCCATTTAGCCCCATAAAGTCAGGACTATTAGGATCCCCATTTTACAGATAGGAAAACTGAAGCTCAGAGAGATAAAGTGATAGGCCCAAAAGCAAACCCAGACATCTGGACTCCAAAGTCTATGTTTTTTTTTTTTTAAGATGGAGTCTAGCTCTGTTGCCCAGGCTGGAGTGTAGTGGTACAATCTTCAGCTCACTGCAACCTCTGCTTCCTGGGATCAAGTGATTCTCCTGCCTCAGCCTCCCAAGAAGCTGGGATTATAGGTGCCTGCCACCATATCTGGCTAATTTTTGTATTTTCAGTAGAGACAGGGTTTTGCCATGTTGGTCAGCCTGGTCTTGAACTCCTGACCTCAGGTAATCCGCCTGCCTCAGCCTTCCAAAGTGCTGGGATTACAGGTGTCTGCCACCGCACCTGGCCAGTCTATGCTCTTAACCAGCTGATTCCTGCCTTAGACTGACGCAAAAGCCCACCTGCATAGATGGCCCGAGGTGGGCTCCATGCAGCTTGACTGAGCACAGTGTGACATGTGATCCTGTCTGTTCATCCTTGAGACTCCCAGGGCCCAGGAGGAAGAATTAGGTCTGGATTTTGTTGATTAACCAGGTGTGAATTGAGTGGCTTGTGAGCAGGGAAGGCTTCTGAGGTCAGAGAGGTGGGATGGCCTGTCCAGATTCATTTACAGGTGTTTCCCCCAATAATTCTCTTATAAGCCTACTCCCATCTTGGTGCCTGCATCTCGAAGGAACTAACACAGTAGACAGGAGTCCCATTTTGCAGACAAGAAGACACTGGATCAATGATTAAGTCATTTGTGTAAGTCCTACAGCAAACCAATGTTAAGAGCTGGGGTTGTGTGCAGGTAAGTTTGATTCCACAAGGCGAGTCTTACAAGCACACCAGGCTTCCTCTCTAATGATCCATGCAGGCTTAACTGTGAGGACAGGGAGTGATGATACATTTCAGTTTGGCCCCTTTGTTTTGTAGATGAGAAACCTGAGACCAGTGAGGGAAAGGATTTGCCCACGGGTGCCAGTGGGAGGGGTGCACCTGGGCTGTGCACAGCCATTTCCCTCCTTTGGACGCTGAGGGAGGAGGTCACAGGGAGGCCTCAGGGTATGGAGGGAGGCCAGGTTGGGGGGCTTAGTGTCTGACCCACCAGCCTGGCAGGCGGGAATGTGCCTGTAGAAGCCCATGGCCCTCTTGTGGAGAAGCCATGAAGTGAGGACTGAGTGCTGGCTGGAGGTGCTGGCTGGGATGCACAGGGAAGAGCTGTCAGAGTGTGGGCCTAACACTGGAACAGCTAGAGGACATCCCCTGGTCATCCCTGCTTTGCCTTGAGGCTCTCCCATCCCTGTTTGATCCGTAAGCTCCAAGGAGACACGTTTCCCAGCCATAATGCCTTCTGATCCCAATCTCTTCTACTCTTTTCAATGGCAAGAGTCATTCTCACCTGGGTTTTCTTATATAATAATGACAAACTAATTCAGGGCCTGTGAGTGAAAAGGCACACATATACATTCAGGTCTACTATTCACTGAGCAACCACTGGCACAGTGTTATGTGATCTCTTTGAATGCTGCACTAATGCTCCAGTGTCTGGAAGGAGGCCAGGCTGCTCTGGGGCCCAGGTGCAGAGGGTGCCCTCAAGTGTCTAGCGTCAGAGAGAGGGGCTACTCCACTTTGGCCAGGGTGAACTGGAGTTGGTGATGACAGACATCTGCAGCTAGTCTTTTTTTCTAATCTCACCCTCCAAACGGCCCCATCTTCCTGCAGAGAGGATGGGTGAAGACATTCTCAAAAACGGACACCACATGTGACAAATAGGCAAAGGACCCTGCCAGAGCCACAAAACTGACACGCTCATGAAAACTCAGGCACTGACAATAGTGAGCGCCGACCAATTCAGCGCCAGGCGTGGAGGCTTCTGGCAAGGGTGGTGGGCTCTGTGCGTCCTGATGGTGGCAGCAGAGACCAGCTCGGGAGCCGCCTGGCTCCTCTGCCCTAGCCCACTATGGCCTGAATCCAATCAAATTCACTTCTCAGCACTTCTGAAAATGTGTGTGGCTGAGAGTGTCTGGCAGGGCTCGGGAGAGAAAAGCATTTCTCAGCCCCAGGACACACGTATCCTTCCAGGCACTGGTTGCGGCTTGCAATCTGGGAGGGCAGATGAACTGACACCCTCCCTCCTTGGGCAGGCCTGGGATCTGCCTTGCTTAACCCCCACTTCTACCAGGAGCAGAGGATCACCCCTGCCCAGCACCCAGCCCATCTGAATTCTGACTCTGGTGGCTTCAGAGAAGCAGGGCAGGGGCCAGTGCTGGTATGAAAAGCCAGATGAGAGGAAGCTGATGCATGCACTTTGCTACTTCAGACTCAGAGTGCCTGAAATATCTGGCAAACTGGCGAAGGATGAAACCCTTCTTTGAGGTCTGTAGGGTAGCTTTAGGATAAATGAAGCCACTGACAAGGTCCAAAACAAGGGGCCCTTAGACCTGGAAGAGGTCTGCTTTCCTGATAACTAGAGTGGTGCTGGGCTATGAAAACAGCCCACATAGACGAGGATAGTTCCTGAAAGCACAGGGTTCTGAAGCTGGACAAATATTCTTCCACCTTAATGTCCATCTCATTGGAGCCTTCACAGGGTTCATGATGGTCCCATAGGAGTTGGGGCCATGACTGACGACATGGAGCTGATGTGGAGGCAGTCAGGGCCGAGGCAAGAGCCTCCTTGTGTATAGTGGAAATGCAAGGCAAACATCAAAGGGAGTGTGATGTGCGGTTCCCAATGGGCTACCAGAGTCCACTTTTATTAAAAGTTTGTGTCTTTCTTTAGAAAGTAATATGTTCCATCTCTAGCACCTGAAGGCTCCTTTCAGGGTGCCAGAAGAATCCTCAAGGGACAGTTCCAGGCTGTGTCCTTGCTCCTGTCTTGACTGACATTTTTATGCATGGTTTAGGCAGCCCATGGGCTTTCCAGCATTGCAGCAAGATCTGATTTAATTTCAAGCTTATACATAATAGAAGGGCTGGGGGAGAAGTAGGAGTCCTTTTAGAATTGCAAAATCCAGGTGGGTGTAGACTGTGGGGTTCAGGCTATCCAGCTCAAAGAGGGAGGCCCACATCTCAGATTCCCTAATGTTTGGCACAGTGTCTGGCACACAGTGGGCACACAGGAAATCCTGCATTGAATAAAACAGATTTTGTACTACCAGATCTAGTCTGACCCACTGTGTGGTCGGGACCTTGGGTCAATCACTTCCCCTGGTGACTCACTCCCTGCCTATAAGGTGTGGAGGATGGCTGGAGCCACTGTGGCACCTGTGTGTTTAGCAGTGTTTGCTTGTTCCTGCTTTGATTTCTCTGGCTGGTCTAAGAATGGAATGATAAAAAAAAATAACGGAATGCACTTTGTAAACGAGAGCATCCTAGACACATGTAGAGACTGGAAAATCAGAAAGCTGTTCATACTGTATTTACTTCTCAGATATAACCAACCATTATTAAGAATTCATTGGCTAATAGTGCTACATTTTCTCATAATCATTCTTCTGTTTTAGGGGTGGGCAACCACAGTTTTAAGAATAAATGTGTAAATGTGTGTTTCCAGGAGAGACAATAAAGCTGTTTTCGTTAAGAATGAAATATGCAACTTGCAAACACTTTTACTTTTCTTGAATTGGGTCCTTCAGCAGAAGCAGGTTGCCAGCCCTGACATGGAAAGTTTACTTTGCTCATCAACCTGAAGGAGACAGAAAGCTAGGAGAGGCAGCTCCTGAAAA
The DNA here is from genome assembly GCF_002776525.5 of Piliocolobus tephrosceles. Lineage (NCBI taxonomy): Eukaryota > Metazoa > Chordata > Mammalia > Primates > Cercopithecidae > Piliocolobus > Piliocolobus tephrosceles. The sequence continues at coordinate 155,835,156 of NC_045435.1, read as the reverse complement.
GAATCTAGACTCCAGATATAAAAAGATCTTGCAACACAAGGCCAAGTGGAAATCATGGTTCACATTAAAGGCATAGACCTCCTGCACTAACCACCAGGGTGGGAGGAAAAGCTGGGAGACCTGGCTCAGCAGCCTTCCCTGAGGGAAGCCTTCGGGGCTTTGCTCCTCTTGAGATCTGGGCAAGCCTGGGTATGACCTGAAGCCAATACAACCTGTAGAGCTGATGCCGGTGCTGGCTGCCTGAGTGCTACTAAGGAGAGTCCACCGTCGGCTCCCTCTCCTGTAGCCAGACACAGGTGGAATGCTGTGCTTCCTTTTGGGAGACAAAGCAGAAGCCACCCCAGAGGGGGCGGATGGGACACAGGCCCAGGCGATGCAGCCTACAAAGAAGACTTGCAGGGCCGGGGCTAAGCAGCTTGGATGAAGAGAAGCTGTCTCTCAGAGCTGTTTCAAACGCTTCAGGCGTTGCTAGACAAACTAGAGTTGTATGGCTTCAGATGGCATGGCTTAGGGCCATAGAGTGCGAACCTCAAGAAGGCAAACTTCAGGCCCCCAGGAGAGCTGGGCAACAACCTGGAGGGTCAGAGGAGAGTGGGCTGTCTGAGGAGCGGGGATACGAGGGTGGGGCAGTGTGGCCATGCCTGAAAGGGGTCAGGGAGTGGCAGATGGTAACCATTTGGGGTGGGGTGTGGCTGAGGAATCCTGCAAGGCTATCAGAGAAACTCTAAGAATCGAAGCTCAAGTACATGAGGGAAGACATAATGAAATCGCTAAAGTTCTGAGAGGTTGTATCAGATTCTTTATGGAGATAACAGAGAGAATACCTCCTGACTCCTCATTCACAGAGTGCCAGGCAGCAGCTAGGAGGAGCTGGTGGCCTTGGGAGGGCAAAAAATAAGGACAAGGTCCACACTGCAATCAGCTCACATCACCTACGAACAAATAAAGTGGGGTGGGGGTGGAGAGTTGCTAGAATTTACGTAACTCTCAAGCCTTAATTTAGCTGCAAGAACTAGGTTTTTGCCAAGGCTATAGAACTTCCCACCAGATGAAAGCTTTATCTCTTTTCTTTCTTGGGAGAAGAGAGACAGAAGGAGAGAAGAGGGGCGAGAGGAGAGAAAACACAAGAAAGAGGATGGAAGATGAAGAGGAAGGTGAGGGGTTTGCTAGTTGGAGGCTGTCAATTTTGAAGCATCAGCATTGACCAATGGTGTCTTGGTGCCAGGTTGCTAGAGGCATTGGCAGGCTACCTTGAGGCAGAGTGGTGTCATGACAAGGGCACTGGGCTGGAAGACAGCTGCTATAAGCTCTCAGCCCAGCCCTGCCTCTCACTAATTCTGGGATCCTGGGTGAGTCATGTCACTGCTAGCTTGGCATTTTTTTCTGCAGAATGCAGGGTTGGATTAGACTGCCTGTAAGGTCCTCCGCCAGCTCCTGGGAGTTGTGGCTTTATGATCAGCGGGCATTCAAGCCATGGCCTGGCAGAGCTGAGGACTAGGGTCAAGGATAACCTGCCCTGCTCTCTAGTTTCCTGAGATTCTGGGAAGTTTTGTAGCCCACTTGGCAAGGATGCCAGATCAGGGACAAAGGAATGCTGGGGATGAGCCAGTGATGTGGTAGAGGGAGAGGGTGGGTGGGAGAGGGCGGCACTTACAGCAGGAGGAGATGGGCACGCTGATGGCCAGGATCACCCAGGCAATATCCATCTTGCTCAGGCAGATGGTGGCTCTGTGCTGGGGTTTGTCCCCCTCGGCCACATGGGAGATGTTCCCTGCTGTCCCAGGCTTCCAGGTCCCGGCGGGGACCAGGCGGTTGAGGAAGTTGCCTGTGGCTGTGGATACCACTGTGGAGAGAGGACTGGGCACCCTGTCGGTCATGGTGAGGGTGGCCGCAGTCTCCTCCCTGGCTCCAGAAATAGTGCTTTCTGAGACCCTGGCGGGAGGGGTTGGAGCTTGTGGGGTTGTGGATGCTCCCTGAGGAATCCCCTGGGAAGGGGCTGAGACACTGGTATTGAAGGCAGCTGGGGTGGGCCCCGTGGCAGCCGTGAAGACCCCAGAGCTGGCAGACAGAGGTCTGTTGGTGCCAGGAGTGACAGTAAGCCAAGAGTCACTATGGCTGGGGCCGTCCTGTGGGTCACCGCGGTGGGGGCGCTGAGAAGGCACTGGGGCAGGTTGTGGACTGACAAGGGCACCTGAGGCTGCTGTGGCATCTGGTGTCCCTCCTTGGCTGGTGAAGGAAGAACCACGCCCCTGGGCTGCTCTGCGAAGGCCTGGCTTGTCCTCTGCAGGCCCCAGGGAGGTGGTAGGGGGTGCCCACGAGGTATTGCTGGGCACTGTGGTCGCAGCCACTGTCTGGGGCTGTGGTGAAGAGGAGTTGCCCCAGAGCGGGGTCCTGGGGGTGAGGGTGGAGGGGTCTGGCTCCACAGACCCTGTGAAGTTGCCCTTGTATATCTGAAAGATTTTCCCCAGGGGCCGCTTCTGCCCCAGAGGTGTGGAACTTGGATTTCGTCCCCGCTGTCCTTCTTTACTCCTGGAGTGGCCACCAGGTGCAGGCAGGACAGGGCGTGATGAATTCCCAGCCCCTTTTCGGGAAGAGCCTGGGGGCCTGGGGGGCCTGCGTGTGGCAGTGCGGGGGGGCGCTGTGGTGGGGCGGCTGGTGGCCCCTGGAGGCTTTGTCAGCAGGATGGTGGGGGCAGCCTGCCCTCGAGAGCGGCCCTCTGGGTTGGAGGATGTGGTTGCCTTGGTTGCTGGAGCGGGCCCTGTGGACAGGGAGCTTTCAGAATGCGGGGCGGTTACTGTCGCAGCGATGGTGGAGCTGGTGTGCATAGGAGGGTGCCCCTCTGCACGGGGTGTCGGTGTTGCCATGGGAGCTGCAGCCTGTGAAGGGGGTCCATCAGGATTGGGGGTCAGCATCACCACAGAAGTACGTCTGGTAGAGCTGTGGGGTGCTGTCACCATGGTTCCCGGGGGAGTGCCTGAAGGGAGGACCTGAAGAGATTCCCTGGGAGATGGTTCCTGGACGGCAAATGCCAGCGCTTCGGTCAGTGCCAAAATCAGCAGGAAACCTTGAGAGGGAGACAGAGAGACGCGGTAAAATGCTTGGGGAGCAGCATATAGCCTGGGCCTTTCTTACCCGTGGCCTAGGACAGTGCTGGGAACTCAGGAAACATCAGGAGCATTCCCGAGCCCACACTAACGCCCCAACACTGACAGAACTGTCTGTGGAGCTGGGGCAGGTCTATTAGGCCCGCGCTGCCTGGCACCTGCTGGAAAGAGAGACCAGCACCAGGGGAAGCAGAGCAGCTACCCTGGCCAGGCTCCTCCTTTCCCACATGCCTTGGAAACGCCATCAGCCCTCCCGACAAGGGCAACTTTTCAGAACAGGCTGGGGCTGGAGGGGCAGAAGGCTTGTGGCCTCCACATCTGCCTCTTCCTCTGCAGCCAGGAGTGGTCAAGGCCAGCTTGCCTATGGGGAAGCCTGTGTGAACTCTGTGTGAGCCACCCCAAGCCAAATGAGGAAGGTCTGGGTGGCAGCATGCACCAAATCCTATGCCCTTTTCTGAATCTTCCATTTATAAACTATACAAAGGTACAAGCAAACAGACCTCTGTCCCTTCAGAACCATTCGCCAAACAATTATGGAGGCTCAACCCTCTCCCTGACCCTGGAGGACACAAAAACGAACAGGGTAGTCTCTGGCCCTGGATAAGCTCGCACATATCCACAAACAATCCTAAAATAAGACAAAGATGTCTCAGTGCCATAGAAGAGTGATAGGCAGAAGAGGACTGGGGTCTAGAGAAGGGCAACCAGACCTGGAGCCCATAAAAGCACTGAGCACAGCCTGGAACAGAAGGTGCCTTCTACAAATGCCAGCTGGTGTCATGGTGGTTATTAACTGCTTTTCCTATGGCATTCATGTGGCTGAACTCTGGAAAATTGTCATTGGTGATACCCAGCCTTTTTGAGTAGAAGGAGCCCTTTTGAACATTTAAAAAAAAAAAAAAAGGATTTTGTATGATAGTCAATGTGCATACTTGTAGTTTGAGAAAATGCACAAGGACAAAAACGTATACATTTAAAACATTTCTAGTTATGTGTGGATTTTATTACTCACAATAGCATGTGTCTATTTTTAAAAACGGTACCTCATGCAAGCATGAGATGTAGGAGCTGTTCCCTGACAACACATGGGTTGGGAAGAGCCTCTGTCTACGGCTGAGGAATGGCCAACAGTCCTCTGAGGCCTGATTCTGACCTGTTAGCATCTCCTGGTCCTGTTAGCACCTCCTTGTTCATGGATCCCCTCCTTTGTCACCCTCAGGCAGTTCCTTCAGCCCTGCTAGGCTCCCCTGACTATGGAGAGAGATCTCTGTCTGTGTCTAATTACTCTCTCAGAGCCTCTATCCCCTATCAGATTCCAGCAGGACAAATGGCCGAAGCAGAGGCCCCAGCTGTGATTCCCGGTGTCTAATGGAGAAGGCAGGGCCCTGGCGAGAAGCAGAGATGGGGAGGAGAGCTCCAGGCATGCCTTTGACACAAAGCCCAGGATCACTATTTGGTGTGTGGTGGAGCCTTGGTGTGGACCAGTGTCCTCCTCACCCTGCACTTCTAAATTGGTGGGGAGTGGAAGGCTGCAGGGGACTTTAGATTGCACTAAGGCTCTAGCACCCACCAACTCTAGGGCCAAAAATTTGCCCTAAACAATCTATTTTTTTCTAAACTTTCTTTCACAATCTAGACTAGTGGTCCCCAACCTTTTTGGCACCAGGGACAAATTGTCTTCCACTTGGTTTTGTGGAAGACAAGTTTTCCATGGACTGGAGTTGGTGGCGGGGGTGGGTATGGTTTTGGGATGAAACTCTTCCACCTCAGATCAGCAGGCATTCAATTCTCATAAGGAGCATGCAACCCAGATCCATCGCTTGCATGTGCAGTTCACAACAGGGTTTGTGCTCCTATGAGAATCTAATGGGGCCGCTGATGTGACAGGAGGCAGAGCTCTGGCGGTAATGCTCTGGCGGTGATGCTGGCTCACCGGCCTCTCACCTCCTGCGGTGCAGCCTGGTTCCTAATAGGCCACGGATTGGTACTGGTCTGTGGCCCAGTGGTTGGGGCCCCCTGATCTAGACCACACACCAAGAGTACATTCTGTGTATTCGAGTCAATCCTAAAACCTGTTTACTGAACACCTGCCCTGGCCCAGGCTTTCATGCTTTAATCCATATGACCACTCGGTGGGGCATGAAATTGAGGTTTGGGGAGAATAGGCCACATGTGAGAAGTCACACAGTAGCAGAAGTATGTGAAACAAGGGTTGTCTTTCAAGTGCATGCTTATCCTGGTCAACCACTATCAATGATGCAGAAGGAGGAAGAAGAGGACAGTATGTTGCATCCCAGAGGAACTAATGTGCTATTATGCTCTGATCTGCTCAGGGTTATTCTGGGGCCCCTATCCTGCCCACGGCTTACCACCAGAGCGACAATCTATTCCTAGGGCTAGTGGTGGTGACCTCCATGTTTGATGGACATTCCCTTTCAAGCCTCTGTTTAGCTCACAAGGGTTAAGTGTTGTTAAGGACTGACTTATGCACCCCCAAAATCCCTAACTCCCAGTACCTCAGAATGTGACTATATTTGGAGATGACACCTTCAAAGAGGTAATTAAAGTAAAATGAGGCCAATAGAGTGGGCCCTAATTCGATCTGACTGGTGTCCTTCTTAAGAGGAAATTAGGACACACAGACACCTGGAGCACGTGTGCACAGACGGATGACCATGTGAGAACATGGCAGCTAGAGGGCGCCATCTGCAAGCCAAGGAGAGAGGCCTCCCGGGACTCCAACCCTACTGGCACCTTGAGCTTGGACTTTCATCCTCCTCAACTGTGAGGAAATACATTTCTGTCTGTGGTATTGTCTTATGGAAGCCCTAGCAAACTAATATACATGCCTTATGTTAGAGATCCTCTGAAAAAGGAGAGACAGAGACAGGGCTTTTGTGCAGGAAGTTTATACTGGAAAATGATCTGTGGGGTCAGCTGTGGGGGTCTGAGATGAGTGAGACAGGGAAAACCAATCTGAGGGCAGGTTATGAGCTGGTCCAGGTGGGCACCTCAAACTCACTGAGCACATCAGTAGAGCTGACTAGGCTGCACCTCAAATTGTCTGCCTGAAAAGAACACTCACCCAGAGGCTCCCATATTCACTGATCAAGGGCTGTTCCTGGGGTGCTTATCGCTGCACTTCCTGACTGATGCCAGGTCTCCATTAGCTGGGTCAGAGAAACTCTGGGACATGGGCTGTCAGGTTCTGCCTGCACCCAGCTGGTGTTTGCTGCAACAGCTGGAGTTAAAATTAAGGGCCCAGGGAATCTCTGGGGCCAGGCACCAGATGTGTCAGATACAATAAAAGACCAGAGACCAAGGACACAGCAGTCTTTTGGAAGCAGCACTGGCTGACCCCAGGGACTGGCCAGGTGGGAGAGGAGCCACCATGGCCTCTAGGAGAACTTTTGCAGCACTCCAGAGGCAGAGAGAGGGGTTAATACAGACTGGTCTTTAAAATACTCAGGGGAAAATATTCCCCTGACTTTTCTGTTATTGGCACTCCAAGAACTAACATCCTCCTACCTGGGAAGCCTATGACTGGAATCCTTGGTGCTGTAAGATACACAGTCTAAGTAAATATGTTTGTCCTTGTTGTTGCTGCTGCCTATTTCCCCCACTCAGCTATCAGCATCCCCTGAAGTTGTTGCTCTCTCTAGAAGAACTGTAGAGTTACCTCTTAGCCCTTTCTTTGGACCATAGAGTACATCCTTGGCACAATGAATGGATACTGCCACCCTAGGTGCCAAAGGATTTTTACCTGGAGGATGATGTTTAGATGTTACAGTGAGAGGGGATCTGGTGTTTCATCTAATCCAATCCCCTCATTTCACAGAGTGGGCAACAGAAGGAGGGAAGTGACTTGCCCAAGAACACATTGCTGGTTGGGGACACAGCCTGGACCACAGCCATGATTTCAAAGCAACTTTTCATTTGTATAATAAAAATACCTACAATGTTGTGCTAGCCAAATACCACCTCCAACCTCTACTGTCACCTTCAATATGGAAATCAGATAAGCATTTACCTCTCTTCTTTGGCACAAAAGGTTAACAACTGAATGCTATGCATACTGTCACAATAAACATCTAAGGCCTTCAACCAGGGCTTCCCTAACACATGCACATTTTCATTCAAGGCCCTTTGTGCTGGACTACACACTCCCCCTCCCCACAATCTGGGGCTACTGCCTCTTTGCATATTATTTGCATGGATTTGCATAATGGACTCTAGAGGCTTTAATTCCAAATACGTAGTAGAGACTAAAGCTAAAACCTAGCTTGACATGCTTGAAATGTGGAACCGATTTTTAAAACGTGTCTGAATATAGACAAGTGTTGCAGGGTGGAATCTACATATTGATGGGTGTCCAGATATCGCAAGAAGGTCTCCTCCTACTGAAAATTCCAATGCATACATGAGCTCAGGACCCAAGGGAAGGAAAGGCCCTTCTCCTTCTGTTTATTTGGTTGGCTGCCTGCAGTCCATATTGGGCATGACATTTGCATCTGGCAAAGGCAACAAGGGAATTGGTGAAAAGAGAAATGGCTAATATGTACTATATACTGCTCAAAGGGCTAAGCCTGTACTGACATATTTAATTCTCACACAACCTGATGAAGCAGGTATTATTAGCTCCCTGTTGCAATTGAGGAAAAGAAGCACAGAGAGGTACAGGAACTTGCCCATAGCTGGGGAATGGCAAGCTGCAATTTGTTCCCAGGCAGCTTGGCTGCAGAGTCTACACTCTTCACTACTTTCATTTACTGTTCTATTCTACCCATCTCCCCAGGGTGCTCTGCCATTCAAAGGCAATGATTCACATCTTTGGAGAACTGATTTTCTATTGTTGGTCTCTTGACTTCTCTTCCGTCTTGTTTTTTTTCCCTATCTCTATTCCAGGGCTCTGTATGACACATTGGGTGTTCTTTTACCAACCCAGTAAATTAACTTCATTTTGCAAGTAACTGGGGGAGCTTATAGTAGTACAATAAAAGGACTGGAAGCCCCTGATTTAATTCTCTCCTCTTCCCCAATCCTAACATCTCATACACTCCATCGTTTGGTAGAATAAAAATGATATATATAAAAGCCACAAAATTATATATATGTGTGTGTATATATATATATAAAACAAAATTATATATACACACACACATATATACATACACATTTTTTCTTAAAATTGCTTATATACACACAAGGCATATTTGTTACACAGAAAATTCATAAAAATAGAATTTTTGTGTCTTTTTTTCATAATTTTAAGTTTCTTGTTTCTAAGTAGATCTTCCTTCCCCATTAAACTAGGTTTTCTACTGCAAGATATTTTGTGCATTGCTGTTTCAAACCCTTTTAACAGAGAATCACAGCAGTCTGAGAAGTCTTCTGAACCATCCTGGACGCTTGATGTCATTTTAAATTGTGTCTACAAGTTCTCTGACATTCTTCCCACCAAGAGGTAGAGTCTGTTTCCCCTCCCCTTGAACCTAGGTAGGCCTTTGTGACTGCCTTGATGAATACAATGAGGCAGAAGTGACACCCTACATCCCTTCTGAGGCCAGAGCCAAAATGCTCATGCAACTTTTACAGGTTTCTCTTGGGGGCTTTGGCCCCCTGTAAGAACTCCAGCTCCCTGGAGGTGGCCACATAAAGAGAGCTTGCAGAGAGCAACAGGAATGCCTGAGGAGCCCAAGCTGTCCCAGCCCCAGCCAGGCATGGGACATGAAAGTGAAGAGCTTGCAAGATGACCCTGGCCACTGCTGGACTGCAATCACCCAAGAGATCCCAAGTGAGAGCTGCCTAGCTGAGCCCAGTCAACCCTAAGATTTTTTAATAAAATAAATGATTGTGTTACTGCTTTAAGCCACTGTTTTGGTTTCTATTATCAATGGATAACTGGAACACTTGGAAATTTAGCTTCTGCAATTGATGCTTCAACAACAAAAGAAAAGAGCATCTAAGCACACCAAGTCTGACCATCAGGGAGTTTATTTTCTGCATGAGCAATAGCATACAACCTTGCCAGGAAATGGGCTTTTCTAATTTCAAGGTTATTGTTCTTTAATTGGAAGGGATGTTGGGACTTTGGTATCAGCCCCTCCACTTTACAGATGAGAAAGCTGAGGACCAACAAAGTGAAATGATTTACCCTTTACCCTGGCCACACAGCCACACA
>NC_045435.1:155700952-155825771 GCF_002776525.5 Piliocolobus tephrosceles | reverse complement strand
TCACAGCTCACTGCAGCCTTGACTTCCTGGGCTCAAGTGATCCTTCCACCTCAGCCTCCCGAGTAGCTGGGACTACAGGCACACACCACTCTGTCCAGCTAATTTTTGAAATGGGGTCTTGCCATGTTGCTGGTCTCTAACTCCTGGGCTCAAGCAATCTGCCTGCCTTGGCCTCTCAAAATTTTGGAATTACAGGCGTGAGCTACTGTGCCTGGCCAGTGTTCTTTTTATACTCACTGTGGTTCCAGTGTTCTAGTATGGTCCATCTCTGAACTCCAATGATTCCTTTTATTAAAGATCAAATATAAACTTCTAATTCCTTGGAGCATGGTTTCCCTTAACCAAAAATAAATATGTATCACTGATTTCAGGGTGAGCTGGGTGACTGATCTTAAGAGGTAATCCATGCCTGTGACTTCACTTCTTTATGAAACCAAGGACTTCTGGGTGCAAATCTTTTCTGTTTCCCTCACTATAGGTTGCCACATTTAATATGTTCCCTCCTATAAAATCCTGCTGGGAACATGCCTCAGACAACAAGGCTGAAGGACAGAAAGTTCTGCTTAGAGCTAACTGGGACCACTGTCTGGTAGATTACAGACATCTCTGAGATTACTGGTTCAACAGCTAGATCGATCAGGTCCATGACTTGTACTTTGGGAAACTGCTTCCCAGAGTATAATCTCTTGAATACGTTCCAGCAAGAAAGCCATGTGAGACAGGGCCTGTGTGCCCCATTCACACCTATGGCCTCCAGCCAACATGAATTCACCTTGCGCTGAAACTCTAGGGGGCTGACAGATCATGGCCTCCTAAAAAAACATATGAACAAACACATGTGGACACACACCCACACACAGTAAGCATAGGCCTTTTCCCAGGGGCAAGAAACAGGGAAGAATGACAAGTTTTCAGCTCAAGTCCCCTGTCATCTCCACACTCACATATGGTTAAGTCATTTGTCTGAGGTCAAAACGACCATCATGTAGCAGTACCAGGATTTAAACCCCGGTTTCTCTGATCCTGACTGCCCAAGAAATCCTGAGAAATTTCTGATCCAGGAAAATGTCCTACATGAGTAGAGGAATGCTTGATGAAGATAATAGTAACAGCTGTGATGACCATGACAAAAAAATCTTTCCCCCACTGCAGCAACACTTGGGGGCAACTATACTGCCTTTAATCTTCAGCTTTAGCTTTTTTGCCTTAGTCATTTGATTCAACTTGGTACAAACATTTCTCACCTAGAACTCATCTGAGAATTCTTCTTGGGCCTTGAAACTGTTGTTAGGAATCCCTCCTTGTGTGCTTGTAACCTATAAGCTTATCTTCGAGCTCTCACCTCTCTGAATGGAAATGGCCAGTGTTTTGTCTGTTTCCTTGTCTGAAGTGGAAGCTGCCAGGGCTGGGACCATGTCTGATTCAATGTTATATGCCCATGCCTAGTCCAGCACCTAGGCTACAACACATATTTGCTGAAGAATAAGAAACTCTCCTAAATCACTTACTAGCCATCTGTGGCAGCTGGTGTTTCCCCAGAACGACCAGTACATTCCAATCTGCTTACCCTTCCTAAATGTGACTTTGGCTCACCTGTTGAGAGGTAAGGTCTATGTTCCTTCCCTCAAATCTGGGTGGGTTTGTGACTGTGGCTGCAGTGATGCTACCTGACTTCTAAGGTCGGGTCTTAAAAGGTGGTATGGCTACTTCTTGGTTTTCTTGTGGTGCTTACTCTTGGGAGCCAGCTGCCATGCTGTGAGGAAGCCTGAGCAGCCCAGAGAGCGGCTCATGTGGAAAGGAACCGAGGTTCACGGCCTTCTGCCTCAGCCTCATTTCCAGATGATAGCAGTACAACTCTGTTGGCCACGTGAATGAGCCATCTTGAAAGTGGAGCTTCCAGCCCATCAAGTTGACTTAGACTCAGCCCATGCAGCTGAGTCTGGGGAGAGCAGAGACAAGCGACTTCTCCCCAGCTACAGACTTATGAGCAAAATGAATGATTCCTATTGATCTAAGCCACTAAGTTTTGGGTGGTTTGTTAGGCAGCAGCAGTAACTGGAATACCATCCATGTAGAAGTGAAATCAGAGCTCTTTCAGTGACCATTCTGGATTTAGACATCAATGGCTTTTAAGTGCTGGAGCTCAACGGGCTGATTTTAACTTGGGTTTCCCTACTGTCCCACTTTCCTGACCAGGCTCAGAGAAAGGGAAACATCTCAATGCCAGGCTCTTTCTACAGCATCATGATTTCTCTGATCAACAGCCATAGGTTCCCTCAGGGAAGTGAGGAACAAATGCATACTAGGAGGGCCATGAAGCTTCCTGGCACACACACACACTGTGGGCTGGGGAAACAGATGGAATAAAGCTGGAGACTGTTATATGGTGTCTGCATATTGAGGACATAGCCATTTCCTGCAGGGAGCTAATAGTATAGAAGGAAATAAAATTTGCTGTGACAGGAGCATAAACTCACATACCAAAGGTGTTCTCTCGAAGACTTGCCTCAAATAAACAAAAATGAGAGTCAAATCAGATGGATGAAAAGGTCAACTCAGCCTCTAATAAAATAACAAGATCATTAATATTCATGGAACATCTCTCTGACATCATGGGAAAGAACACAAATGCATCAGTCCAGACTGCCTTGTACTCTTCCAAACTAAAAGGAAGAAGTTCATAAAAACTGTTCCCTGCTTTACAGTAGAGAACCTGAGAAACACGACCTCAGCCAGGTGATCAAGGCCAACATCCACAGTGATAATGTCATGATGACAACATACCCTTGATATGAAAGAGGTGCTTTATCTCTGTAGTTTCCCCCTCCCAAACCTATAATCCCAGTATAGTTATAAGAAAAACATCAGACAAATCCCAATTGAAGGAGTCTACAAAATAGCTGATGAGTACTCAAAACTGCAAAGGGCATCAGAAGCAAAGAAGGTCTGAGCAGCTGTCACAGCCAAGGGGAGCCTAAGGGGACATGAAGACTGAATGTAATGTGGTATCCCAGATGACATCCTGGAAGAGAAAAAGGACATTAGGCAAAAAAAAAAAAAAGGGAGTCTGAACAAAGTGCTACTTCAGTTAATAATAATGTATCCATATAACTAACTGTGACAAATGTACTACAGTAATATAAGATGCTAATCACAGAGGAAAGTGGAAACAAGGCATCTAGGAACTCCGTACTACTGTTGCAACTTTTCTGTATATTTAAAACTATTCTAAATTTTAAAAATATATTTTTTAAAATGGTGCATGGATAGCAGACAGCAGGGACAATGCAATGTGAAGGTTACCCCATGGGGTGGGCTCTAGAAGGGGACATAACTGAAGGGAGGCTTGTAGGCAACTTTCCCAGCACCCTGGTGTGAGATCACGCACCCACAGATGCGGGCATGCAGGTGGCGGAGTAGGCGCGGGGTGCTGAGATGCTCCCTGCCTTAATGCCAGCTTCTGGATCCTCGGATCTCTTTTAGCCTAGTTGATAGATTCTAGTCAAATGTATCTACTCATGTGCTTTGCAGTCCACTTAGAGAGAGGAGGGAAAATTCTAAGACTTTTACTGTATCTGTCTATATTGCCTGGTTCTTACTTTTTAAACATTCTAATTCAAAGTATGGAGTTAGGTGAAATGGTCAGGGAGACAACAACCTGAACATACAGTTTTTAACGTGTTCAAATTCCAACTGTGGAATCAGGGTAAACACCACCCATGTAATATAAAAAGCCACTACTTTCCTGACCAAGCAGGCTGATTGAAAATCAAAGCTTATTCATCAGTACCTTGGGGCAAGGTTACCCTGTTGCTTAAATGTGGAAGCCACATAAGGTGCTGGACATGGATGTGTCCAGTCTCGTTCACAATTTCTGCCCATACTCCCTTCCTGCTCGGTGATGATGTATTCGTCTCCAAAACCCAACTAGACTGTCATTTTGTCTTGGCAAGGTCAAGGTCCCTCAACTCTACAGGTAGAAACGGTGGCTCCCTGCCCAGTGCTCCCAGACACTCTGTTCCTGTTCTTATTGTGACTTTTCTCTGCAAAGAGACCTTCAGTAGAGGACATAGTGGGAAGGCCATGGGCGTGGGATCAGTGGGATTTGGGTTCAATGTTGGCTTTGTAACTTTCTAGTTGCAGACTTCAGGCAAATTAGTTAAGCTTCATTTTTCTCAGCTGTATGATAAGGAAAAGAACGCCTATCTGCAGGGTGCTTTTAGGGTGGGAATATGCGATTAAGATGCTTGGAAGGCCCCACACAGTGCCTCACATTAAATAGGTGGTAACTCTTGTTTTAGTTTGTAAACTAAACTTACACCCTCCCCTGGGGCTGTGAGTTCTTGACCTGAGCCATCTGGAGCCTGAGAACTTAGTTCACTATCTGATACATAATAAGAGCACAATAATGCTTTTGAAACCATGTGAAAATGAAAGAATAATTCCACACATTTGAGTTATTTGCAGCTGAATGCTTACTACAAAATCATAGATGTTTATTTCTTTGATGACAGTGTCAATGAAAGCAAGCAGTAAATAACATCAGTCCTGTGACATGCCAGTTCAGGGTGTGTGTGTGTGTGTGTTTGAGTGCATGTATTTATCTTTTTACTTTGCTTGCTTCTGTGATTAACATTAACTGCGTCAAATGCACACACATCCCACAGGCCAGGGTGAGGCAGGAGAAGGCTGAGCTGGGACCTAACTCCTGTCGATCTGCTGCAGAGACCCTCTCGTCCCACTGTTGCTCCCCCTATGGCAAGCTCCATTCCTAATTACGTAGGCAAACTGGCCTGCATTTCTCTCCAGACTTCTAAAGGATGGTGCGAGAGTGTTTGTCAAGATTTGGATTTTACAGAGACAAGTCCCAGCTTTTGCTTTCTGGTTCAAGGCTTATGCTTTTGGAAGGCTGTGATGACAGCAGCAGGAAATAGGACAAACGGAAGTTTTTGTTAGGGGAGCAGCTAATAGAACAGCCTCACGAAGGGCCTAGGCACTCCCTAGAGATGGAAGGGACAGGCCTGCAGTGGTGTCTCCGGAACACTTGGCTCCTATAAACCCAGTGCACTGAATCCCCAGAGCTTGCAGCCCATGGCTTGGGGTCTGGTTCAGTGCACTCATCAGAGAGCATAACAGGACCTTTGGGACTCCTAGGGAACCTCTTGGAGAGTCCTGGGACCTGCCTAAAGGACCTGACTTGAGCACACCAGCATCTGTGTACCCTTAGCTTCAAATTCTCCAAAGCCAGAAAAGGAAAAAGATACATTGTCCTGGTCTGATCATGCCTGAGAATCACCTACCTAAAAAGAGCACTGGGGCTTTTGACCTGACATCCTCCCGGGCATGCTGACATCTCCTAGCACTTCTTCTCCCCTCACAAAAGACCTTGTTGAGGAGGAAGGAGAAGAGACAGTGACTAGTGGTTAGCAGAGACAGTGGCCAACTGTCCAGGAAGAGGGGATGGACAGGCCTACCCGAGGAGGGACTGATGTCTAAGGAGGGGGTCTGCCTCCTCTGCACACAGCTTGCCTGCTCCTGAGCCCCTGTGGCTTCTCCTGGAGCCCTGTGCACAGCTGCTTGGTATTCTCACTTGGTTCTGTTGGATGGCTGCAAAGCTGTCTGGCCCTGCTCTCCTCAGTTGCCAAAGGTTCACTGCCTGTTCCAGTTTGCCTGGAACAAAACAGCTCAGGCAACACAGCGGTGCATCCTTGTGAGACTGCCCAATTTCCCATTTCAAGGCAGGATGCCATACCCCAAGGTGTAATTTGGGTTTTGGGCATAAGCTGAATTTCACAACTGAATTCTGAAACTCAGCCCTCCAGGCTGTGCATGTGTGGGAATTAAAAAGCTTTCTTCTCCTCTTCCCTCCTCCATTATCTACCACCCTCCCCACTATCAATACTGATACCATCACTAATGCTAAATTTCCATTTATTGAGTATCTACTATGTGCTAGGCACTTGTATGGCTGCACCTGACAGCCATGGCTTACCTTAAGCCTATCCTGAGAATGACCCTATGGTCTAAGAAGAATGTGTGCTTAGAATTCCAAGCTAAGAAATCTGGGAGTGATCGATTAGGAGATTCATTCCTTACTTATGAGAAACATCTGATCCTCTGGCCCATTTCATGGAATGCAGGCCTACAGGGGACTGAAGCCCTTTATTTTGGGTTAAATGAAGGTTGACAGGTGGAGGTTGTTAGGGATAGGGCGCTAAGTGCAAATGCTATATCAACTGCATGCTTTTTACCAGCAGATGCAGTTCTGTCCAGCTCATCACCACTGGACTCCTCCATATGTGAGTCCCCTCAATAAACCTGATGTCTCATTTGCTGGCTCCAGGTCTCTTTTTCAGCCTCTTGAACATGGTATCATCACTACTGAAGTCAACAAGGGTCCAGCATGACAACACTGTACTAATCAATTTCCACATATCATCTTAATCTTCACAAAACCCTATGAGGTAGAAAAGGACAAATCTTAACCCATGTGCTATGTGATTATAAGGGTACTCACCCTCCACCTTTTTATCATTCTCTTTTGGGCTACAAATCTGTGGATTTGCATACCTGAATGATTCACTGTGGCTTTCTGGTGGAAAAACTAATAACACCATTTGTCCACATCAAGCCAAGGAGACAAGCTCAACATACAAAGAACAAGGAGAGAATAATGGAAGATGGTCTATAATTCAGAAGCACATTGGATGGAGCATATTGTACATGTGTAGAAGCTTTTCAGAGAACCCAAGAAAACTGGAGGAACCTGGGAAGACTTCCTGGAAGAAGGGAAAGCTGAGTTCTCTTATCACCACTCCACCATTTGTTCATTTCTTCATTTACATATTCAACAAACATTTATTGAGGGCTGAGTGTGGCTTTGTATATCCCAGATAAACTAGTATCCTGATCATAGCCATGGATCTCAGCTCTACTATCTCATTCCCCACCATGGGCAATATGACGCATATTGGTAGGGAAAATTCGGGCAAATTTTGTAAAGTTTATCCATAGGTAGAAACACTTTACCCTGTGTTATGTTCAGAAGAGGAACACACATTTATTAAGCACCTACCACATCTGCAAATAACTTTACTCCTGAAAACTGATTTGATACTTAAGCAGCTTTTGTAAGGTGTGTTTCATTCCCTAAAACTAAAGTTCAGAGAGGTTAAAAGATTAATCCAAGGTCACACATTCAGGGTGGAGCCAAAATGCACAGCTAAGTCTATTACTGTTTTTTTCATACTTACCCCCGTTCTCTGTCTCCCTCTATTCTCAGCTGTAGACACTGCCAGCTGCAAACTTCTTTAGTAGTTATTCCTGATTACTTCTTCTCCTGGTGAGCTCATCACCTGATTAAAGGGCTCCTAGCTTCACCAGACCTTGGAGATGATAAGCAGATGACCCTGCAGAGTCAGCCTCTCTAGGGCTGTTCCATTTTGGTCTGGCTCCCATTCCAGCTAGGGATATAGTTCAAACCCTGCCTCTGAGTTGAACCCAAGAAAATAGGACCAAGATGAAAGCTTAAGTGCATCCCCTGAAAGGCTCTTATCTCCAGGCTAAGCTTGGGAGTGGGGAGACAGACCACCACAACCCAACCTGGGGCTGCTGTCTCTTGTAGAAACACCCTCCTCAGTAACAGAAGGGTAGCTGCCCCTATGTCCTAGGCAGGGGGAATAGGAGAAAGTGGCTCCTTATCTCTGAGATTTGCTTGGCTGATCCTCTCTCACCCCAACCATAGCTCCTAACAAACCCAGGTACCCAGACACATAAATACCACCCTATGTGTATTTCCTGTGTCCTCCTTTTTCTCTTTCCTGAGGAGGTGTGGAGACAAACACCAGATTCACACAAAACTAGGTATAAATTTACTCACTAGCTTTATGGCCTTGCCTCAATTTCCCAGATAAGCTGGCAGGGTTGGGATTCTGTCTGGCTCTTTCCATTTATCATGATGTCCTCTTTCGGGTTCTTTTAGATTTTGCATTGGGTTGATGTAGTGGATGCTGTAGTCCACTACCCAGATTCCTCTCCCAACCCACAACAATGAGGTTCTCATTCCGGAGCTGCTAGGAGGGGTGCCAGATGATAGCACACAGCTGAACTTCTCTTCAGCTATTGTCCTTGGATTAAGAGAGCTGCCTTGCTCAAGGTTACACCCCTTTCCCAGGAAACCAGTATCCAATGACTGGTTCCTGTAAAAGGAATGGAGCTGCCTTAAAAGAGCAGCCTTGCTCCAATGTGGGAAGACTACGAAGAGCCATCCCAGCTCTGGAATTCCCCGTAGGGTTGGCTAAGGACTTGGCGTGGTTGTGTTGCAGTCCAACATCCCCCCCCTTGCTTGATCCGGCTTCTCTTACTTTCCTGAAGGTGTTGATTCTGGGAGTGCTTCTGGAATACCTCCGGTATGCAAATTTCCTGCTTCCTGGGAACCAGGTCTGCCACAGATGATACTCAATTAATGTTCATGATGAGGGAGACAATTCTTCCTTCTTGTCAATCATTTCCCATGTCTTTCTCCACAATATTCCTTTCATCCCATTTAACATCACTTTAAGGATTCACCCCTTTCAGGTAGGCTTCCTTCATGTACTCCTTCCAGGTTCTGGTCACTCTAATCATGACTGCCACTCTAATAGATAGTATATAAGCCTTTTATTCCTGTCATTATGTATTTTCTCACATCTTTCCATTATCCTGGAAGCTCATTATGACTAGGTGACTTCAAATTTAATTTTAAAATATTTCCTCTCACTCAGTCATACACAGTGATGGTTGGAGGCACTTAATCCTGTTGGCAGAACATGTTTGACAAATCCCTTGTCAGTGCTTCACCTTTCTCTCACTCATTTAATTCATCCAGCACACACTTACTGGCTGTCCTGTCTGAGCTAAGCATTGCCTATGCTATGGGACACACAAAGAAATAATGTTTCCTTCCTACTGTCCAGGGAGTTGCAGTTGAGCAGGAGAGGCTTGTGGTAAAGTGGCTGACCTTGAGGCCAGACTGCCAAGGTTCAAACTTCTCTCTCCCAATTTCTAGCTCAGTGGCCTGGGACAAGTTATTTAAGCTCTTTGTGCCTGTTTCCCCACCAGTAAAATGAGAATTACAACAGTAGCCACATCACTGGATTATTGTGAGGACTAAAAGAGTTAACATGTAAGGAGTCTGTGCCACTGTCTGGTATACACTAAGCATTATTTAAGTCTGCCTTGCCCAATATGGTAGACACTAGTCACATGTGGCTATTAAGCACTCCAAATGTAGTTGTGTACTGTAAGTATAAAGTAATATATATATGCAGTTTCGAAGACAGTATGAAACAAGGTAGAATATTCCATTAATTTTTGTATTGACTACACGTTGAAATATTTTCGATATATTGGGTGAATTATTAATTTTCCACTTTAATTCATGTGATTGCTATACAAATTAAAATTATATATGTGGCTTGTATTATATTTCTATTGGACAGTGCTGACCTAAGTCTTTGCTATACAAATAATAATGGGCTGGGAGCAGTGGCTTATGCTTATAACCCCAGCACTGTGGGAGGCCAAGGCAGACAGATTGCTTGAGCCCACCAGTTCAAGATGAGCTTGGGCAACATAGCAAAACTTCATCTCTAAAAAAATACAAAAAATTAGCTGGGTGTGGTGGTGCGCACCTGTCGTCCCAGCTACTCAGCTGGCTGAGGTGGGAGGATTGCTTGAGCCTAAGAGACTGCAGTGAACTGTGATCATGCTACTGCACTTCAGCTTGGATGACAGAGCAAGACCCTGTCTCAAGAAAAAAAAAAAAAAATGAAAAGCAGAAAGTAAGAAATACCATCATAAAGGTATATGTACTGCCAGAAAAACTATTGTAAGAGTGAACAACCAGCATCAGTATCACCTGGGAATTTGTTGGAACTACAGACTGTTGGGTCCCTGTTCCAGATGGACTGAATTAGAAACCCTGGGGAGAGGCCCAGCAAGCTATGTGTCCAGGTGATTCTGGTCTGACCAAAGTATAAGAGGTACTTCTCTAAGGCAGTACAGAGGAATCAGTAACCAATTCAATTAGAGGGGAAGACGAAGTTGTTCATCACAATAGTATTGGA
The DNA here is from genome assembly GCF_002776525.5 of Piliocolobus tephrosceles. Taxonomy (NCBI): domain Eukaryota; kingdom Metazoa; phylum Chordata; class Mammalia; order Primates; family Cercopithecidae; genus Piliocolobus; species Piliocolobus tephrosceles. The sequence continues at coordinate 155,815,665 of NC_045435.1, read as the reverse complement.
GAAAAGGCAGGACAGGGAAGGCCACACAGAAATGGTCCACGCATGTAGTAAGTTTGACATAAAAGTAGGTGGCCTATAGCAAATCTCTATCACATTCTGCTTGGCTCCTTTAGATGCTAGTTTTTCTGGAAACAACACCCTCTGGCCTGGTTGGGTCCCCTGCCCTCTGCACCTTTTTAATCTAAAGAGAGCCAAGAACAAATTGGATCTAAACTGTGTGCTCTTAGTGAAAATAATTTGCATTTGTAAAGCATGACCTCAAAAGGTGTGTTTATTATTTCCTACATTGTGCTAGCACCAGCTGGATGTGGGGCAGATGGACAACCCAGGTTCAGAGAGAGAGAGAGCAAGAGAGAAGCAGCAAGAGCTCAGGAGCCAGCTTGTGACAAGCGGGTCAGCCTCTAAATACAGCTGCTTCCTGAGAGCACCACAAGCTAGGGGAGGATTAGAGGTGGCTGCAGAGATCTTTTTCCATTAGGAAAAGATTCTACACTAACTCCATCATTTTGCACTATGTATTTATAGCTTTTATTTTATTTTGGGCTCCTACCAAATGAATGCCTTACAGCTGATAAAGCCCAAAATTTGTCCTTGGTCTTCAGTAGGGTCACAGAGAGAGGGACATGAGTCCAAAGAAGCCCCTGCACCGTGGTGTGGGTATGACACATTGTGAATTAAAGGTCTTGGTAAGCTCTGGCCACATTTGTTTCCCTGGGAGAGTGGGAGTGGAGGGCTGGAAAGAAGGGGCTCCATGGGACATCATCACTGTGGAGGAGGCTGCAGGTTCAGAACAAACTCATCTTTCTACAAAAGCCTTTTTCACCCCAACTACAACCAGTTTCCTTTTTATTTTCAGCTTGTGTATTTGCAGCCATCTTTGCTCATAACAATGATATCATCTTCATGCACAGTGAATTATGTTGTGGAACTTTTGGGCCAGCAGCAAAGTTTCTGTTACACCATTTCCTGGAAGTACCCCTGGGTCTGTGACCCTCATCTCCCCACAGCAGGAAGGGCAAGCATCACATCATCAGAACTGAAAGGTGCATCAGGTTTGCTAGCAGTAGCACTAATAATATTAATTATAGAAGTGATAGTGAGGTGGGGGTGGTGATAGGAATGGGCAAATACATATCATTTATTTGGTCCTACTTTTTCCAGGTGTTAAGCAGTTTGCTACTATGCCAGGTTATATTTTCCAAACATGACTGCACCAAAATATCTCATCCCACAGGTTCTTACAATGTGATTTACTATGTACTGAGAAGTGGGGTCTGCATTCCCTCTTCTTTCATATGGGCAGCTTTTTGTGACTATGGCAGAAGTGATTCCATGAGTTCCAAGCCCAGGTCATGAAAGATAACGTGTAATAAATCTGGCTACCCTGAAGCTGCCATGCTCGAGAGACCACACACAGATGGAGAGAGATGCATAGGAGTCCCAGGTGTCCAAGCCTCCAGCTATGTGAATCTTCCCAGCAGCAACTGCCAGACATGTGAGTGGGCAAACCTTCAGGTGATTTCAGCCCAGCTGATGCCAAGGGAAGCTGAGACAAGCTGTCCCCACTAAGTATTTTCCAGATTGCACACTTTCAAACAAAATGAATGGTGTCATTCTTTTAAGATGCTGATTTTTGGGGTGGTTTTGTTGCTCAGCATTCGTAAATGGAACTCCTCTGCTACCTCATTAAACCCACATGATAATCTTATAAACTAGGTATTATTATCACAGTTATCTTACAGATGAGGAAACATACAAACAGATTAAGTAATTTGCCTAACACTTCAGAGCTGGTATGTCCAGGGCTCTCTTGCTTTCAGTGCAGGCTCTTTGAGTCATAGCTTACCTGGCTTGGCCACACTCTAATGCATGTGCTACAGTCCCTAGTGGATCTGTTGTAATGCCTAGAAATGTCTGCTAGATTACACATGACTCTACATAGACAGCTATTAAGCAGAAATGATTGCAAGGTTTAAAACTGTCTCATAGGAAAGACGACTTATCCTTAAAGGTCTGCAGGCAAGGTTGATTCCTATGTCCAGTATGAAGAGACACGACCCTGAAGTGGGAATAGGAACAAAGGATACAGGTGGTCTTGAGGTTACATGAGGGCTGTGATGTCCTAAAACTCTAGTGGCCTTTTAGAGATCAGCCTATTTTTTTTGTTTGTTTTTACCATTCATAATACTATTTTAATCAGGAAATGTGTTCTAAGAGTCAAATAGCTTCTTCACTGTCTCTTACTTTGGAGTTCAGTTGGTTTGTAAACTGGAGATAGCCCACTGGGGATAATCTTTCAAGGCTGCAGTGAGGTCCGATGTGCTGCTTACATTTTCACCACGTGGTACACCCAAAATGACTTTGGGGCTACGCTTGGAACTGGCAAGTTTCCAGAAAAAGGAGGGACTATCATCAGAGACAGTGCACAAATGGGAGAGAGGTCACCAGCCTCACTCATGGTGAGTGGGAACCTTCAATCAGGTGAAGCAGGTTTGCTTCTGCAGAACTGGTTTTCAGACCAGATCCCTCAGCTGGCTTGGACAAAGAACAAATGCAGCCAGTTACGGGCTGCTCATTTCCATTTCTCTAGGAGTTCCAGAGAACGATCACCTAGAGAGTAACAGTAACCTTTTGCAATCAACTGCAGGGCTGCTTGACCCCATTTTAAAATTATTGAATATCCCTTACTCTTTCATTGCTCCCTTTTAAGAGACATTTCTTTTTAAAATTAACTTTATTGAGGTATGATTTACATACAATAAAATTCACCATTTTAAGTGTACAGATTGGCAAGTTTTGGCAAAAGTATACGTTTGTGTAGCCACTACTATAATCAAGACACAGAAAACTTCCATGTCTCTAAAAAGTTCCCTCATGTCCCTTTACAGTTAAATCTCCTCCCCAACCCTCACTCCAAGCAAAAGATCTGCTTTCTATCACTGTAGGTTTCTTTTGTGTGTTCTAGATTTTTAAAAAATTGAAATTAAATAGAATCTTTTGTGTCTGGCTTTCACCAAGCTTAACATCTGTGAAATTTATCCATTTGCTGCAGGTATCCATGGTTTGCTCCTTTTTTGTTTTTAACTGTTGAGTAGTATTCCATTACAGGGATATGACCAATTCATATATTTGTTCATCTGATGATACACAGCTGAATTGTTTCCAGTTTAGAGCTATTATGAATAAAGCTGCTATGAACATTTGTTTACAAATTCTTTGTGAGGACATATGTTTTCATTTATCTTGGGAAAAGACCTAGAGATGGAACTCTGGGACATATGGTAAGTGTCTATTGAACTTGATTAAAAACTGGCAAACTGTTTTCCAAGTGCTTTACCATTTTACCTTTTGGTTTAAAAATTTAATTATGCTGACTGACAGATGGATTAATTGATTGTTTAGGTAATAAAGTATACTGGCATAATGCAAAAGTCAAGATGCAGAAAATAACTACTGTGTGATGTCTCTCTCCCAGCTTTAACCCACCGAAGGTGAGTAGCATTACCAGTTCCTCATGGACCTTTCCAGACACAATTAAAACGTCACAAGCAAACACTTACCTACATTTTCCCTCTCCCACTTTTCATACAGTTGAGTGTGTCCTGGACACACCTTGTTTTTCTCACTTAACAATATACCTTGGCTATTGTTAAAGAGCCATCTCATCTCCCAAAGTGTGCTCTCAGGAGCTCTATGCATCACTCTGTATTTGTAAGAAAAGGGTTCCCAAATAAACTTGGGAAAATGCTGCAAACTATGGTGACCTCTTAGAAATTCATAATGCACATTAACTTAATAAAAGCTCTAAGAAGTCCTGGGATTAAAAAGCAGGGTTTTCAAAATGATTTGACTGTAGAATTCTCTTGCCAGCAATACCTACTTAACATTTTGCAGAATGAGAATTCCGTAGAAGACTCTCAGGGAAGCACTTACGAAGACTAGGAGTCAACAACTTTACTTTCTGTAAATGATCACATAGTAAACATTATAGGCTTGATGGATATGGTCCTGACCAAAATTACAGTACTCAATTTTGCCACTGTAGGGTGAAACCACAGACCTGGTGTAAATGAACGGGTGTGGCTGTTTCAATATGACATTATTTATAAGAAGAGATGGCAGGCTGTAGTTTGCCAACTCCTGATCTAGAGACGGCAGGAGTTGAGGTGGGGAAGGTTCCCAGTAAGTTTTTAAAGTGTTTCCCCAAGGCCTGTTTGTGTTGCTTTCTCCCTACATGCTCCCATATCCTTCTCCACCCCAACTAATCTGCCACCACAAAGTTTAGAAGAGGGATGGGAAGGGAGGAGATGAGTGAACAGAAGCAAAAGAAGTAGCTGTGGGTTGGGGAAGAAGGGACAGGAGAAAGTGAATTGGAGGGAAGGTGTCCTGGAGCAGATGCTGGAGAAAATAAAAACTTCCCAACAGCAGAATGAATAACTGCTCAAAGAGAAACCACTTCCCTATCCTCTTTTCCTCTTCTTCCCCTCTATTTCCCTTTATGTCCAGAGAGTCCACCTGAAGCACTGGACAAGGGCATCCACGCAGCACATTCTCACGCTCTATGTGAATAAATAAATAATGAAGGCTTTTGGGCTTGGGCTTCAGCATCTCCATCTGTAAGACCATACACTTGGACAGGCATGGTGACTCACACCTGTAATCCCAGGACTTTGGGAGGCTGAGGTGGGCAGATCATGAGGTCAGGAGTTTGAGACCAGTCTGGCCAACATGGTGAAACCCTGTCTCTACTAAAAATATAAAAATTAGCCAGGCGTGGTGGCACACGCTTGTAATCTCAGCTATTTGGGAGGCTAAGGCAGGAGAATCACTTGAATCTGTGAGGCAGAGGTTGTAGTGAGTTGAGATCACACCACTACACTCCAGCCTGGGCGACAGAGCAAGACTTCATCTCGAAAGGAAAAAAAAAAAAAAAAAAAAAAAAAAGACCATAGACTCCTGAATAGCTTCCTTCTTCAAGGATGCCATGAAATTTTTGTGAGCTTGTGGTCAGATAAGCGGTAGACATATGTGATTCTGGGAGTAAATTTTATGAGTTTTTTCATCTAACAACTGGGCAATAGGTATAACAGTTATCTAAGGAAACTATAGCTTGTCTTTTTTCTTTCACTTTTATTAAGCTTTATTTTTTATTTCAATATTTTTGGGGTACAGGTGGTTTTTGGTTACATGGATGAGTTCTACAGTGGTGAATTCTGAGATTTTAGTGCACCTGCCACCTGAGAAGTGTACACTGCACCCACTATGTCGTCTTTTATCCCTCACCCGCCTCCCAATGTCCAACTACATGCTGAGTCCCCAAAGTCCATTATATCACTTTGTATGTCTCTGCATCATCATAGCTTAGCTGCCACTTATAAGTGATAACATACAGTGTTTGGTTTGGCATTCCTAAGTTACTTCACTTAGAATAATGGACTCCAGTTCCATCCAAGTTGCTGCAAATCACATTATTTTGTTTCTTTTTATGGCTGAGTAGTATTCCATAGTGTATGTACACCACATTTTCTTTATCCATTCGTTGGTTGGTGGGCACTTAGGTTGGTTCCATATCTCTGTAATTGTGAATTGTGCTGCTATAAACATGCATGTGCTTGTATCTTTTTCATATAATGACTTCTTATTCTTTGATAGATACCCAGTAGTGGGATTGCTGGATTGAATGGTAGATCTACTTTTAGTTCTTTAAGGAATCTCCATACTGTTTTCCATGGTGGTTGTACTAATTTACATTTCCACCAACAGTGTAACAGTGTTCCCTTTTCACCACATCCATGCCAACGGCTATTGATTTTTGACTTTTAAATTATGGCCGTTCTTGCAGGAGTAAGGTGGTATCTCATTGCAGTTTTAATTAGCATTTCCCTGATGATTGGTAATGCTGAACATTTTTTCATTTTTAATGACCATTTGTATATCTTCTTTTGAGAAATGTCTATTTATGTCCATTGCCCACTTTTTGATGGGATTGGTTTTGTCTTGCTGATGTAAGTTCCTTGTAGATTCTGGACACTAGTCCTGTGTTGGATGCACAGTTTGCAAATATTGTCTGTTTACACTGCCAATTTTACTGTGTAGAAGCTTTTTAGTTTAATTAGGTCCCATTTATTTATTTTTATTTTTGTTGCATTTGCTTTTGGGTTCTTGGTCATAAATTCTTTGCCTAGGCCAATGTCCAGAGGAGTTTTTCCAATGTTATCTTCTAGAATTTTTATGGTTTCAGGTCTTAGATTTAAGTCTTTGATCCATCTTGAATTTATTTTTGTATAAGGTGAAGGATAGGGGTTCAGTCTCATTCTTCTACATGTGGCTTGCCAGTTTTCCCAGTACGATTTATTAAATAGGGTGTCCTTTCCCCAGTTTATGTTTTTGCATGGTTTGTAGATCAGTTAGCTGTAGGTGTTTGGTTTTACTTCTGGGTTCTCTATTCTGTCCCATTGGTCTAAGTGCCTATTTTTATATGAGTACCATGCTGTTTTGGTAACTATAGCCTTGTAGTATAATTTGAAGATTGGTAATGTGATGTCTCCAGATCTGTTCTGTTTACTTACTATTGCTTTGGCTATGTGGGCTCTTTTTTCGTTCCATATGAATTTTAGAATTGTTTTTTCTAGTTCTGTGAAAAATTATAATGGTATTTTGATAGGAATTGCATTGAATCTGTAAATTGCTTTTGGCAGTCTGGTCATTTTCACAATATTGATTCTTCCCATCCATGAGCACGAGATGTGAATCCATTTGTTTGTGTTATCTATTATTTCTTTCAGCAGTGTTTTGTAGTTTTCCTTGTAGAGATCTTTCACCTGCTTGGTTAAGTATATTCCTAGGGTTTTCTTTTTTTTTTTTTTCAGCTGTTGTAAAAGTGATCGAGTTCTTGATTTGATTCTCAGCTTGGTTGTTGTTGGTGTATAGCAGTACTACTGATTTGTGTACATTGATTTTGTAACTTGAGACTCTGCTGAATTTGTTTATCAGATCTAGGAGCTTTTTGGATAAGTCTTTAGGGTGTTCTGCGTATATGATCATATCATTGGAGAACATTGACAGTTTGATTTCCTGTTTTCCAATTTGGATGCCCTATATTTCTTTCTCTTGCCTGATTGCTCTGGGTAGGGCTTCCTAGTTCTTCTTTTTTAGGTCCCATATTTCATCAAATATAAGAAGAAATACACCTTTTTTTTTGTGCCAGTTAGAAAGAAAAAAGCCGGCAATTAAACTATGTCACAATGGTTTCTTCCATTTACAATCTTTATTCTATCCTTATTGAAAGAACTCCTTTAGACTTATCTAACCAGTTTATCATACCTCCCTGCTACCTTCAGTTACAGCAAGTCGTGTGTAACTGCCAATCTTTTTGCAAACATCTCAGCAACAAAATACCTAGTTTCAACTACTTTGTGAGTGTCTTCTTTCCTTTGGTCCCATGTAGAACTCGGTTGTTGCTTTGTAACATGGAATGGAGAGCATTCTCACAATGATGACATTTGTTCCATGAATATCAAATTCCTGGCCTGCTGCTCTGCTTTGCCCTTCTGCACACAGAACAACTTTGTGTTTCAATTCTAAATCACATTAAATCTTTGTGAAGGCTTTTAAAACAGCAGTTAAATACACACAGCACCAATGATGCATTTGCCTCAAATGGAGAGATGATGAGGTGAACAACTACAACCAACATTCACGCATCACGGGCAGTGGTAACTACATCATGAGTCTGGGTGACAGAGACCATAAGATGCATCCTGGTTTCAGAGATATTAAGATAAACAGGAGTTTCTCTAACAACATAAGCCTAGATGAAGACGTGTATTTAATTAAATGAAGTTCTAATTTTGAATTTTAGGAGGTAAAAACAAAAAAAAAAAAAAGGAAAAAACCAATGGCCTCAAAGCAGCATGTTGTATCATTTTTCTTCTTTATAACCATTCACAAATGCTCTGCAGTGACATTTAGATACATCCAGCTGAGTATCTGTGCACTGGAAGTCATGTGGGTGGAAATAGGTCTCACTATGCAATTCTTGTAGGTGCGAACTTGGTATGACCCACAAAACTGTATCTTTACACTTGCCTACCCTTCCTCCCATGAGTTCAAAAAGGATCTTATGGTTTACATAATGAAATATGCATGAGTATGAAGTGATGATCATTTTAAAGTAAGAAAATCAGAAGTGAATTACAGCTAGTTTTTTTTTTTTTTTTAAACATGTGCTTAGTACATATGCCAAAGGAATGTGTAAAGGAAAAAGCCAAATTAGGAATTTATATCCATTTGAAAAAATGGTTATATGACATTTAAAGTAGAATGTGACAAGCGCCTGCTACCAGTGAAAAAGTCTGCCTGGCTCCTTATGCCCCTCTCTGAGCTGGGCTTGAGGGGTTCTGTTTAATGGGGGAGGGGGGCATGATGGGGTGGCAGGGAAAGTACCCTGCTATATGGCAGACCTCTTCTGTCACAGACCTTATGTCCTTCTCCTGCTCGAGGTTCAGGTCTGTCTTACTCCAAACCTCTGTTCTTTCTATCTTATGCTAATTCACAGAGGTGCTGCAAGAATCAACGCCAATATTTCTGTTCTGTACAACTCACTGTAACAAACAAGCTTCCTTGCAAAGCTCCCGTGGAGATGAGGCTGAGTGATTCAATGTTCTAGATGCCAGCTCACCATTCTGTGCCCCTGTAATGTGGCCAGAGTCTCAGATGCCTGATCAAGTCTCTTGGGTGGCTCCACATGATCTGAATCTCCAGTGTGCCCCAGCCAGGCAACATCCCCAGCTGACAGCTTTAGCAGCAGGCCCCTGATGTGGTGTACATCGTGCTCTCACCACAGACATGGAGGTCTGAGATGACAGAGTAGGTCTGTGATGTATGTCTTTCACTTTTTCAAAGAGGCTTCAAGGTGGTTTACAACAGAACAGGCACAGACATAAGTTTTATAACATAAAAACTGATGTCAAGACTTAATAGAGAAATAGGAGTCTAAAATGAGCTGAAGCAGAGGTGGAATAAACTCAGCAGGAAGAAACAAGAGCCACGTGTGAAAGTCCACGCTGCTCACCCTGCCTCCTGCAGCCTTACTGCTAAGCAACCTTAAAGGACACAAGCAAATCAATGGACACAAGCAAACTAATGCTTCTCCAGAATGTCAAGAAACAAAGTCTGGAAGAGATCATGTGCCTGCCTGGTGCTTATAAAGCAAAGTTTGGGCAAATAGGCTATATGATTAAATTGAATAGTAGGCAAGACACACTGTTCATTTTCTGAAAGGGAGAGCCTGAACAAAGACTGGGGAAGATAAAAAGGTTCTTGGCAGGCTCCTAAACCATCTCTATGTGTAAGTTTAAGAAGTAATTACTTCCTCCCACTTGTACCACCTTTCTTTCCCCCAACTCAAATCTCAAATCCAGGACTTTCTTTGCCAGTCTACAAGCATACAGGTGATAGAGTTGAGGCAGACCATACACCCACTTCAAGTTAGAGGAAGATCCTAATTTATTGGGTCAGAGACATGTGACCACACAGGCAAAGGCAGAGACAGCAATCCTTGGCATGGGGCCCCTCCTGGCATTCATTTCCCTGGTGGATAAGACGTTTAGGGTATATGAAGTCACAGTGGATTCTTGTTATGCCACTGCTCTTGCAGGCTGGAACTTAAATCTCCATTTTGGAAGAAGACCAGTCATATAATGCATATGCTTCCATTTAAGGAATTCTTACAAAGAAGGCTCTCCTGATGCTTAAGACAGAATCAACATTAGATTGTGCTCCATAGCTTCAACTTCACGGAGGTTGGAATGTGTGGGTAAGGGTGGCATTATTAATACCCTGACTGCCCTGAAAACATCTTTGTTTCTAGCTTTCCAGTATTCAGGAAAGGTTCTCCTGCTCCCCCAGCATGTCATTCTTCTGTTCAAACATCACGCTGGCTTCTTTCAGTTTGAGGAGAAATTTCAAGGTCAAGATCACAAAGGTGGTTAAGTGATTGTGACATAATAAGAAATATATATTTGGTCTCTGCCTGGTTTCCTGGCACACAGCTTCTTTTTGTATGCTAATGAGATGACTGGTGGCTGGGGGCTCCTGGAAAGCCTCCAGATGGGGGCTCGTTGCCAGGGGAACCAACCAAGTGATTAAAGGGTTGGAACTTTCAGCCAGAACCCCTGACCTTTGGGGAGGGGAGGAGAGGGGCTAGAAGTTGAGTTCATTGCTAATGGCCAGTGATTTAACCAAGCATGCCTTTGTAATGAAGCCTCCATAAAAACCCAGAATGATAGGGTTCAGAGAGCCTCTGGATTGCTGAACACATGACAGTGCTAGGAGGGTGGGATGCCCAGAAAGGGCATGGAAGCTTTGTGCCCCTCCCATATACCTTGCCCTATGCATGTCTTCTTTCTGGCTGTTCCTGCGTTGTATTCTTTTCTAATAAAGCAGTAAGCTACTAGGCATATGGTTTTCCTGAATTCTGTAAGCTGTTCAAGCAAATTAGTAAACCAGAGGAAGGGGTTGTGGGAACCTCTGATTTACTGCCACTCAGTCAAAAGCAGAGGTGGCAACCTGGACTTAATGACTGGCATCTAAAGTGGGAGCAGTCTTGTGGGGCTGAGCTCTTGACTTGTGGGATCTGATGCTATTGCCAGGTAGATAGTATAGAAATTGAGTTAAATTGTAGAACACCCAGTTGGTATCTGGAAAGTTGGAGAATTGGCTAGTGTAGGAACCCACCGTCCCCCACATTTGATGTCAGAAGAGTTCTGTGTTGAGTGTGAGCACAAAGAAAAGCAGTTTGGTTTTTCCTATCTAGTAAAAGAGTTGAAACTTGAGCCTGCATTTTCTAACTCTTCAGAATTATGACTCCCTACCACACATGGGCATGTATGGCAGCAGCTAGAATTCCCAAGTCCAGTGAAGCTGCTATGTTCTGTGTTTTTGTTTAGTTACAATGCCTGTTAGCTTGATATGAAAATAAATTTGTAAATAAGATGCTCAAAGTAGTCATGAAATTACCCAACGGTACAATCTTAAAGTTTAAGAATGCGGTTAACATTAGCTTTTAAGATGATACCAATTTTGTATTCTAGGGTTATATGTGTGTATATGATAAGTAGTTCTCAACCTTGCTTCTCAGTGGAATCAACGGGGTTGTAAAACTCCCCAAGTGGACATAATGTGAAGCCAAGACTGAAAGTTACTGATCTAACAACAGCTGTACACTAAGTCCTCTGCTGGTGAGCTGCATAGCCTGTGAGGAACTGGAGGTGGTAGGGAGAGTGATGTCCTTGGAATGAGACAGACTTCGTTCACATCCAGGTGGCTCAGGAGAGGTCTTTCAGCTGTGTGATCTTGATCACTTTGTGCCTCACTTTCCTCATTCATTAAATACAGGCTTATGAAGACTTGGTGCGATAATATAGGAAAGTGCATCTCACAGTGTCTGGTACAGCATCATGGTTGCTATGATCACGATTATTATTAATCCTGAGGGTGTCTTCCTCCTTCCTAGAGTATCATCATCTCATCCTCCCTCAGCCTTCCCAAGGGCTCAGAGCAATGTAGCAAGTGAGAACCTGGGACACCAAGAGAACACCTCCAGAAAAAGCCTGTGCTTCACGTTCCGCAGCCCCTATGGCCTCAACTTTTTAAAACAGGCAAACAAAAGTGGGGAGAGACCACCCAGTATGTGTAAGTTGCAGGGAGAGGAAGGAGCTGGTGGGAGAATATTCCCTGGAGGCCATGCTCTCTTTACCACATGCTGAGTTTGAAGTAAGCAGGGCCTTCAGGGTGACTGAAGATCAGCCTCATCCCACCAGACACACAGGTGAAATAAATTTGAGGGTCTCACAGGCGCAAAGAGCTCAGGCTGAAAACCTGAAAACCAAGACTGACATAGCCTGTTTTTTAGGGCTTTGAGAAAAGCAGTGCTGGAATGAAAAGCCAGTTGTCACAGGCAAGCAAGGTCACACTAGGACCACAGTGATGCTGGTGGCTTTTTCTACTGTTTTCTTCTCCCAACTCAATAAAACCAATTGTCAAGATTCTTGTTTTACAACTCTTTAAATCTGATTTGGAGACTGTCACAACCTGGTGTGGATGGAAAGAAACAGGCTTTGTAATATAACTTAGGGAATCCTGGATGTCAATGTCATGAGATCTTTCCTTTCAGTCTCCTGCCTGGAGGGTGTGGCTCTGGCTACTAATATTCTGTGAGTAAGCTAGGAAGAGGGCCAGGGTCTCAGCATTCAGTGTGTAAAGCTGCCTTTATACCCTATTTTTGTATACAATGCTTGGTGTTTCTGTGTGCCTCTGTGTTTTATGCCTGCAGAGTGGGGATTCTGCCGGGGTCAGACAAAGGCAGAACCCCAGCTGCATGGAATCTGGGAAGACTCTGGAGCTTCAACTGCTTCTTATGTGGTCATTCAGTCAATTCTCTGACCTGTAGTTCCACCTCCACCTCTATTCCCAGGGGTTCCTGGAATTACTGCCAATTTTTAAGGTTTTGGGAGGTTCTACAGTTGGTTCTAGGTCTTCCTGACTCCTAGTTTAGGATTCAACTTCATCAGGTTTCTAGGAAGTTACCGTTTCTCCATTTGTTTTCTAGATTTTGTTTATTTTTTTAATTGACGCATTGGAATTGTACATATTTTAGACAATTTGATGTTTTGGTTAAATTGTATAATGATCAAATCAGGGTATTTAGCATATCTATTACCTCATGCATTTGTCATCTTTTTTTGTAGTGAGAACCTTCACAAGCCTCTCTCTAGTATTTAGTAATATACCATGTTTTACTATTAACCATAGTCACCCTACTGTTCAATAGAACACTAGAACCTATTTCTCCTAGTTGCAACCTTTCACCTATTAACCAACCTCTCCCCATTCTCTCCTTACTCCCCTCCCAGTCTCTAGTAATCACTGTTCTACTCTTTGCTTCTATGTCACCTCTTTTTCTTTTTTTAGATTCCACATATGAGTGGTGAGATCACATAGTATTTGTCTTTCTGTGGCTGCCTTATTTCACTTAATGAAATGTCCTCCAGGCTCATCCATGTTGTTGCAAATGACAGGATTTCCTTCATTTTTATGGCTGAATAATATTCCATTGTGTACGTATACCACATTGTCTTTATTCATCCATTGTTGGATACTTAGGTTGATTCCATGTCTTCACTATCGTGAAGAGTGCTGCAATAAACATAATAGTGCAGATATCTTTTGACATACTGATTTCATTTCCTTTGGATATATATACAGTAATAGGATTGGTGGATCATGTGGCAGCTCTATTTTTAATTTTTTGAGGAATTTCCATACTGTTTTCTATAATGGCTGTACTAGTTTACAATCCTACCAAGAATGTGCAAGTGTTTTCTTTTCTCCACATCCTCACCAGCACTTGTTTTCTTTTGTCTCTTAAAATAACAGTCACTCTAACTGGGCGAGATGGTATCTCATTGTGGTTTTGATTTGTATTTCCCTCACGGTTAGTAATGAGCATTTTTTCATGTATCTGTTGGCCATTTGTCTATCTTGAGAAATGTCTGTGAAGGTCTTCTGTTCATTTAAAAATCAGGTTAGTTTTATTTTGCTATTAAGTTCCTTATAGATTCTGGATATTAACCCCTCATCAGATGTATAATTTGCAAATATTTTCTCCCATTCTTTAGGCCATCTCTTCACTCTGCTGTTTCCTTTGCTGTGCAAATGTTTATTAGTTTCATGTAATCCCATTTGTCTATTTTTGCTTTTGTTGCCTGTGCTTTTAACTTCTTAAATTATATTGCTGTGTTTGCTCTCCTGTTTTCTTTGTTCTTATGGTCTACTATTTTAAATAATCCCTTTACTATTTAATGAAGCTTTGATTACATGTGTTTATATTGTGCCACATTAAACCAGCATTCAACCCTAGATTTGAATGCCTCCTCTGTTATGTTCCTGTGATGGGACTTTGCAGAAGTTACTGAAACTTTACAGGCCTCAGTTTTGGTCAATTTAAAGGGGGGAAAATGGTATTAAATTTGTATTCCTTTGGCTACTAATGAAATTGAACACTTTTCCAGAAGTTTATTGCTCACCTGTGTATTTTCTTTTGCTCAAGAGCATTATCTGCTTCTTTCCTGTAATATTAGTCTTTAAAAATCTATTTGTACTTTTTAATATGTCAAGGCTATCACCTTGGTAACAATCATGTTTACTGAAAATATTTTCCCCCAATAATTTGTCTGCCTTTGATTTTGTTGTGTTTTGTCTATGGAGTTTTGTTTTTGACCAAAAAAAGTCCTTTCCAATCCTGTTTTGGAAGTATTTACCAATATTTTCCTCTATTTGTTTTATAATTTCATCTTCTACACATGTAGTGGATGTTGTGTGCCACTCGGGTCCCCTCTTGAAGACTTAGGCTCTCATTCCCGAATTTCTTGGAGTATTGGATGCTGATGGCTCATTGTTCAATCTCTCTCCCAGAAATCTCACTGAGCCAAAGGGAGCTGCCTCACCTTAGACTATGCCCCTCTAGGGTGAATCCCACATTCAACACCTGGTTGATGTTAGGGAACACAGGCCCTTGTCTCAATTTGGGACAGCTGTGATGGGCTATCCTCGCTCCCCTGTTCCTTGTGGAGTCAGTTGAGCTCTTTGTATTAGCATGTATTAGAGGGACTGCCTGACTCCACTCTGCTTCACTCTATCACCTGGTGCACTCAATACTAAAAGCCCTATATTAAGACTTCTCCCCAAGGTTTCCTGAGAAATCAAAGACAAAGAGTTCAATCAATTTGTAATTTATCTTGATATACTGTGTGTGATGAAGCTCTATCTTATTTTTTCCAAGTAATTAATTCTCCCAATACCATTTGCTGACTTATCCTTTGCCCAGATTTTGAACTGCTAGCTTTATTATACTTAAATTTTAAAAACATAATAAAACTGTTATAAACAAACTGTTTCAGGGTTACCTAATCTGTTCTTTTATATTTGTAATACAGTATTTTGATTAACATTACTTGATGACATGTTTTGATTTTTGGTAGAGCAAACCTGACCGCCCCCTCATTACTCTTGTTTTTCAAAAATATCTTTACTACTTTTTTGTTTATATTTTTAGATCAATTTTGGACTCATTTTCCATAGGTTAATTAAGAATTCCATTATTAGAATTTTGATTTGGATTTCAATAAGGCTATTTATTATAACTAATTTGGGAAATTCTGGTAATATTAAATCTTCCTTTGAGATAGAATGTGTTCTCTCTCTTCATTAATTCAAATCTTCTTTTATGCTTCTTCTTGCAGTGAGGCTTTATAGTTTTCTTCATGTATTGGTTAAATATTAAGTTTTTCTGTTGCAATTATGAAAAAAATTTCTTTACATTATATATTCTACATAGTCACTCCTGGTATACAGAGGAGGTATTAGGTTTTTATTAACTTATTTTAGTGAGGTAGAATTTACATATAGATAAAGAACAAGACAAGAATGTTACCTGTCACCACTCCTATTCAATGTCACACTGGAAGCCCTAGCTAATGCAATAAAGCAAGAAAAGGAACTACAAGTGTACTGATTGAGAATTAAAAAATTTTGTTTGCAGATGACATGATTGCCAACATAGAAAATCCCAGAGAACTGACAAAAACAAAAAAACAAAAAACAAAAAAAAAAATTGGAACTAATAAGCAATATTAATATACAAAAGTCAGTTGGTTTTCTGTATACCATCAATGAAAAATTGGAATTTAAATTTAAAAACACAACACCATTTACACCAACACCAAAAAAAAAAAAAAAAAAAAAAAAAAAAAAGAAAGAAAGGAAGGAAATAAAACACTTAGGTATAAATTTAACAAAATATTTACAAGATCTGTATGTGGACAATGGCAAAACTCTGATGAAAGAATCAAAGAAGGTCTAAAGAAATGGAGAGATATTCTATGTTCACAGATGAGAAGACTCAATATTGTGAAGATGTCAGTTCTTCCCAACTTGATCTACAGGTTCAATAAAATCTCAATCAAAATCCCAGAGCAAGTTATTTTGTGGATACTGACAAAGTGATTATAAAGTTTATATGGAAAGGCAAAAGACCAATGGCCAATGCAATACTGAAGGGGAACAAAATTGAAAGACTGACACTATCCAACTTCAAGACTTATGATAAAGGTTCAGTAATGAAGGCAGTATAATATTGATGAAAGAACAGAGAAGCTGATCAACAGAACAGAATAGAGTCCAGAGACAGACTCAGGCAGATAAAGTCAACTGATCTTTGACAAAGGAGCTAAGGCATTCAATGGAGAAAGGACTGTTTGTTCAGTAAATGGTGCCAGGACAACTGGACATCCACAAGCAAAACATGAATCTAGACAAAGAGCTTACCTCATTCACAAAAATTAACTCAACATGGGTCATAGACCTAAATGCAAAATGCAAAACTATAAAATTTGTAGAAGATAACATAGGAGAAAATTTAGGTGACTTTGGGCTTCATGATGAGTTTTTAGATACAACACAAAAAGCATAGCCTATGAAAGAAGAAAATGATAAGCTGGACTTTATTAAATTTAAAACTTCTGCTGTGATAAATTCAAAGAATAAAAGACAAGCCATCAACTGGGAGAAAATATTTGCATACATTCAGTGAAGGACTTGAATCCAAAATATACAAATCTCTCTTAAAATTTAATATAAGAAAACTCAATTAAAATTTGGGCAAAAGATCTGAACAGATACCTCACCAATGAAGATATACAGATAGCCAATAAGCATATGAAAAGATGTTCAATGTCATATGTCATTAGAGAACTGTCAATTAAAACAACAATGGGATACCACTACACACCTATTAGAATGGCTAAAATCCAAACAAACAAACAAACAAACAAACAAACAAAAAACAAAATCAAACTGATAATATCAAATGCTGTGAGGAAGTGAGGTAACAGGAACTCTCATTCAGTGCTGATAGGAATGCAAAATGGTACAGCCACCACGGAAGAAAGTTTGACAGTTTCTTACAAAGTTAATCATAGTCTTACTATATGATCTGGTAATTGTGCTCCTAGATATTTACCTAAATGAGTTGAAAATTTAAGTTCACACACAATCCTACACATGAATGCTTATAGCTACTTTATTCATAATTGTCAAAAACTAGAAGCAACCAAGATGTCTTTCAATAGGTGAATGAACATAGAAACTGTGATACATCCATATGACGGAATATTATTCAGCAATAAAAAAAATGAGTTATCAAAGCACAAAAAGACATGGAAGAGCCTTAAACACATATTGCTGAGTGAAAGAAGCCAGTCTGAAAAGGCTACATACTGTATTACTCCAATTTGCATACAGCAAAATTCATATATCTTAAATGTAGATTATATATCTGTTAATCAGCATTCTTTTTTAAATTTTTTAATTAATTATTTTTTATTATACTTTATGTTTTAGGGTACATATGCACAACGTGCAGGTTTGCTACATATGTATATATGTGCCATATTGCTGTGTTGCACCCATTCACTCATCATTTACATAAGGTATATCTCCTAATGCTATCCCTTCCCCCTCCCCCCACCCCACAACAGGCCCCATTGTGTGATGTTCCCCTTCCTGTGTCCAAGTGATCTCATTATTCAGTTCCCACCTATAAGTGAGAACGTGCGGTGTTTCGTTTTCTGTTCATGCGATAGTTTGCTGAGAATGATGGTTTCCAGATACATCTATGACCCTACAAAGGACATGAATTCATCTGTTTTTATGGCTGCATAGCATTCCATGGTGCATATGTGCCACATTTTCTTAATCCAGTCTATCACTGATGGACATTTGGGTTGGTTCCAAGTCTTTGCTATTGTGAATAGTGCTGCAATAAACATACGTGTGCATGTGTCTTTATAGCAGCATGATTTGTAATCCTTTGGGTATATACCCAGTAATGGGATGGCTGGGTCAAATGGTATCTCTAGTTCTAGATCCTTGAAGAATCGTTGTATTGTTTTTATTTTGATGCTTCCTTATTTCTTCATTTTTAAAGTATATATACTGCTATTTTCCTATCATAATTACATTTCTCTAATTACACATATGAAACTCCGAATCTCTTCCTTACCCTTACCAATCCTATGCAACATAAGAAATTTATCAAGGTGGTGGGCTTGATAAAGGGCTTACCCATTCCTGCTTCTAAACAAACAATTATGCTTATTGAAACAATCTGTTCCAAACAACTACCAGCAAAAATGTGAACTGTTCTTCATAAGTCTACTAATTGAATTTTCTAACTATCCCGATGCCAGGAACACCATGTATCAGTTACGCCTAAAATATCATTTAAAAATAAAATTGCTTGAGGACAAATCAGAAATTAGCATGTTTAACTATTTAATTACTATAAGGGCTCCTGGTCATAGTTTCAACATTCTACTTCCCTTCTCTGTTACAGACTTGAAAGCTTGTGTCAGATCCCTTCACTATATCTTCAGACCTGCCCCAAGAAGTGAGGAAGGGAAACTACCAAGAATTTATCTTCGAGAACCATAACCTGTGAACCCCATCTCACCTCTTCCTGTCAGATGGATACAGTCATTGTCCTCCTGGATGATCCTATGTCCATGTCTTGCTCTGGTTACTTTCATACACCCATAATGACATTTTCCATCTACTCAATTTTTTAAAAGCTCTGCTCAAACCTCACGGATTTTCCTGACAATTTGCTTCTCTCAAAGGCCTGAATTTAAGTGAGGGTTGTAAGTCTGCTTACTGGGTCTCATTTTCTGTCTTAAATAATAACTGTTTATGGGTATCAAGTGTCTCCTCAATTTGGCTATGATCCTTCAGGGCAGAAATATTGTCTTATCTTGTGATCATGGAGTCACAGGATTTCATGGCTAGGAAGATTCTTAAAATTAATCCTAGATTGAGGATCATCTGTCTGATTCTAACTCAACAACTTTCAGAAACTCACTTCTTTTTTCTTTTTTTTCCCCAGGAGGAGTTACCATATTAACTGATGAAACTCACTTCATTTCTTTGGACCTGCAAAATGAGGATGGACTCTAAACCATCTCTAAAGTTAATATTCTATGATTCCATGTTAAGGCTATTTGTCGTTGATTAAAAATAGGGAACTTCCACATAGCCCAGAGAAAGGAAATGACTTTTTCAAGTTTACAGAGGCAATTAATGGACAAAATATAATTTGGAATTCAATCTCCTGATCCCCAGTCTGCTGGGAGTTCTTTCAGAATGTCCCTTGACTCTCTCGCAAAGTGACAGCACGTACGAAACCTTGTTAAGGATGGATGCTCAATGAAAATACTTAAACTCTCCAGAAAGATGCAGTTCACCCAAAACTCTGAGTATCTTTTATGTTTAAAACTTTCTTTTTTGAACAAAATTGTACAGTTACTTCTCTATTTCAACTCTTAAGCCTTTTATGCCATGCCAAAGGTTAGCTCTCTGTTAATAAAGTCTTATTCTTGACTTTGAAACTGTATGCCAAGCTATGGACTCCTTTATTTATTTATTTTTTGATTCTCTACTTTTGATTCACACACCTTTTCCACAACAAAGACAATTTATAGCAGGAGTATATTACTTTCTTTGGGCCTCTGTGTCCTTATCTATAGCCAAAAGGCGTGGAAATAAATGTTTTCTAAAGGTCTTTCTGGCTCTAAGTTTATTTGATTTTTTTTTTTTTTGAAAGAGCGGCCTGGGAATGGATAAGCAGAGTAAAGAAGGTGAAAAAAGTAGTCTGAGACATGGTTAAAATGTAGAGTTTATTTTGGAGAGTGATTTCGGAAAACAGGTATGGGGGATTGGAAAGAATGAAAAGGTGATGGATAGAAAGAACATCCAAGGGGGTGTTGTTTTCATGAAAATTTAAATTTAATAGCCAGTGTATGCCCACTATACTGGACAGTGCAGGTCTAGAACTTTCATCGTACAACTAGAGGCATGGCTTCCCCCCAAAAATCCACAGGCTCCCACAGAAGAGAACTTCACCCTGCAAGGAAGGGTGCTGCACCCACATAGAGCTCACTAGGGCCTTGCCACCATGGCCTCAGATGGGGTCATGGTGGATTCGTGTCAGGAGCTGAGGAGATGGTCTAGTTCTCCGACAAACCCTCAGGGATCTGACACTTGGAGCACTACAAGGGAGAAACTCTCTTTCTGTATGTCAATTTATCTTCCTGAAATAGTTTGTGAAAGTAACACAAATGGTCATTCACTTTCCTCATGGTTTCTTGGTTAAAGGAACATGCTGTGCAGTGTGAATAATCACCTTAAAGGATAGGATGAAGACTGAATCTCGCTGATTGAAAATGACTAAAATAGAATGGCTATAAGGTATAACCTTCTGTCTCCCATTTTCAGAAAGGTCTTGAAATATACCAGCACCTGACTCTAGATTTAAGGTTGGGGCTATAAGCATTTTCTAATAAGGCTAATTACCACAGCATCAGAAGGATCTTGTTCTAACACTATTTTATCTACCTGCCTTTTTAAAGCCAGTGTCCACACTGAGATGGATTGCTCTGGTCCCTGTGTGTCACTGTTGGCATCTCCTGCCACATATTACAACTCTCCCAGCTTTCCCTGTTTAGTGAGCATGTTAACTAGCTTTCAGAACTAGACTTTAAGGTAGAAATAGATGAAACCACTTTCCTCCCTCATACACTGTCCTTCCTAATAAAAGGAGTGGCTGTTCCAGTGGCAAATTGGACACCTCAGCCACTTTGGATCATGGTCTGCCTGGATAAATCAACTGAGGGACCCTGGGAGCTACAGGGAGCCATCCAGAGATTCACTGCACCATTTATCATCTTCTGTTCCTTGTGCATCCCTCCCCTATATGGCCTCAGATGATATTTTTATCCTCTTGGCTAATTAAATGGGGTGAGGTCCTTAAGCTAAACTTAGAGAGTGTCTAGGTAAGTGTGTGTGTGTGTGTGCACGCGCATGCACACATGTGCACAAGTTTACTTCCAGCCAATATGTAACTCTGTAAAAAGCACAAGAATGTGCTGTAGAAACTCAAGGTTGCAGTCCCCTAAGTGGGACTATGGTCTATATGTTCAGACCTGGCTATATCAGGTCTGACTATAAGACCAGATCATGACCCAAACCCTGTAGCCAGAAAATTGAACTCAAAGTTTCAGTACATATTTTTGACGTAAGCTGACTTCTGGTCTGGCCTCTTGGGTCTTAAGGCCTCCCCATCCTCCATCACTAGAATTCCCCTGACAAATACTAATAAGATTGCTTCTTCTGAGTTCTTGAGTATGTGTATCATTGAACACGGAGGGCCATGCCTGGGAAAACCAGATGAGAAATGATAATCAGTATGGGTCCGTGGGGGTCTCAGTAGATAGATAGCTTGTAGTCTATAAATGGCACTGTATAGTTGCTCAGGGCAGTTTCTATATGCCTTGTGCTCTACAGAGGGTTCTGATGGGCTAAGAAAGGCAATATTTAGGCTGTTCAATCCATATACTGTAGTCTACACTGGTAGTTTGTCATTGGTTTTAGGAAATACAGTCATTTGTCTAGTTTCTCTGCCTCTATTAATGTTCCATCAGAGGAATGTTCTAATAGGATGCTAATGCTACGTTGTACCATAAAGTAATCAACAATGGGAGAGACCTGTTAAGCCTGGATCAAATCCATATACTCACCCTTGAATATCATTTCCTTCCTGCGTAATCAGCATTTTTTCATTACAAATGAGACATGTGATGACAGCAAGCATCTCCAAACCAATCAACTACCCACACCAAACGTCAGTATATTCCCTTTAGTAAAATGTTTTTCTAGCCTGCAGCCTGATTTTGTTGAGGCCTACTGTGATTTCTTCCATATTTAAGAGCTGAGAGACACATGGACAACTGCTTCTTTTTACTTTATGACTTTTTGATTTTTTTATTAGAGGTTTAAGTAAACCTCTATGTGGTATCATAAGCCTTCCATGCACCAAACATTATCAGCCCCCAGTGAGTCTAGTTTCATCTAAATCCCCATCCACGTCCCTCCTCTCCTATGTTGTTTTAAGGTAAATTCCATCAGATAAGTATAACTATTTTATATATTTTATTTATTTGATCCTCTTTCTCTGCTATGTTATGTTGTCTACTTATAAGTTCTAATGCTTTGTTTTGAGGTAAATCTCAAACATCATACTTTTAAGAAATCCCTTTCTTCCTCTTAGCCTGATATACTCTGTTATAAAGTTATTTGTTCAACTAGTTTCTATAGAATTGAACACATTAAAAAAACAGGAGCAACTTGGTCAGCATCAAAATATGAGTAAGAATCCATGAGTCCAACAAAGCTGGCTCCATTGTCTAGAAAAAGCTAAATATAATTGGAAGACACAAGCACTTTATTTTTGCTAAGCAACAGAACAAAGCAAATACATTATTACCACCACGACCAACAAAAACATAAACATAAGATATACTCTGTGTAATCAGACACTTTCTTGTAAAACCAGATGGTTTTACTAACCAAGACCTTCTCCTATGTCATTCTAGAAAAGGATTTTCCCAAGAAAACTAACTATAACCCACATATCAAAATAATACATATTCTCATATTCTCTCTCTCTCTTATACACACATATACAAATACCCCACCTCCAAACCCACACCCACCCTTGAATATTGTTTCCCTCCCGCTTAACCTTTTCAGATGGAGAATCTGGATTTAGACAGGAGAGCTTACTCTCCACCTCTTTGCCTCCCCAGGAATCCCCTCCCCTGCAGCTGCTCTCCATAGCAACTGGCAGAGGAGTCTTAGCAGCGGCTACTGCACTGCAGGCTTCCGCAGGGGAAGCATGGGCAGCAGAGAGGAAGCTTCTTATCTATTGAAAGGAAACTTACTTACTTTTTAAAAAGTTGTCTTCATCAAGGGAACTGATACAGCACATTTCAGGGTAGGTAAATACCTAGAGGTATTTATGGCATTTTTAACGTTCCTTTTCCTCCTGTATGCTGTCACAGAGTTTTTTTTCCCCCAAAGCAAGAAACTGCCAGATGTAAAGCATAAAAAGACAGGTGGAAACTCATTCCTTAGAGAACCTGTATTGCATCTTTCCCAACATCAAGTTTCTTGATGCAGGAGATTTTAGACTTAATCCTCTCTAGGTAGAGGAAATATAACTACACACTATCCTATAACCCTTCTCTTAGGGAATCTATATCACAGCCTGGAAACATGTTTAATCAGCAATTAAGTGTTCACCATGCAGTGCAATTTTGGGTGAAGGCTAAACAGAGGGTTCTTGGGTCTTCACTTTGCAATTTGCTTTTTCTCCTGCTCTTGTGTGCCTGCAGGCTATGATAAGAATTGTTGAAACTTTTTCTTTGCCTTAAAAAAAAAAAAAAGAAATAAAAGCAGGCTTTCTGAGGAAAGGAAGGGATGAGTAAAATCTCTCCCAAAAGACCTTCTTATATGATTAGCAAATCTGCTCAGAGGTGAACCTGCAGGGAAAAGGAGCCACTGGAGGTTGGATTTCTGCCACTCCCAGGATTTTCTCCTTCCTTTTCACTGGAGCTTTTCTTTGAGGCCTGAAATCTTGACTGCTGAGACAAGACACAGCAAAATTCTGCCAGTCACCTGCCAGGCTGTCATAGGATCTAGGAGGCAATGAACTGAAGTTGTAAGGTGTCACCTGCTTAGGAAAAAATATTTATCTTTCTCAGAAAAGAGACCCAAGCTCTTTTCCCAGATTCCATCTCTGATGGAAGGCGACTTGGAAAACGGTCCCAGGCATTAGGCAATTTGGGGTGTTACTGTTTTTTTAAAGCAGATACCCTCCTGTTCCCAATTGCAACTACCACACAAACCATATGCCTGAACTGAATAGAAATGTGATTTTCACAAAGTACTAGTGTTGCCACATACATTCCTAGACATGTACATGTCACAATTTCTCAAACACTTATTATATTCCAGACATCACACTAGATTCCGAAAATGGTTAAAACAGTCCAGACACTCTTAGGCAGCCTGCAGGGGTTGGGTGTGAGTGTGAAGACATACAGATAAATAAATACTATCACGATGTAATAAGGTTTAAAACAGAGGCATGGATTTAGCACAATGAGACTGAAAAGAGAGCAGTGAATAATTACCTCTAACCACCTTCCTCCTTGATTCCTTCCAACCACTCCCAATTATTTGGGGGAACCTGTGGCATAGAAGGTTCAGAAAGCATTGTTCAGGGTTCATTCCTACATTATATCTAGCCTACTGCAAACTTGGAAACTAAAACTAAAGTAAACATGTGGTTCCACTATCCACTGCTCTCTGGGGATGGACTCTGTCTGCAGCTGCATGACAGTCTGACAGCATGAGATGAGAGAGGGTGGGATGAGGTTAGGAAAATCCACCTCTGCTATCTGCCTGGAAATGTCTGATAACATTGTTCTCACCCTGCTTGAGTAGAAACAATCAAAGAGTCCCTCTGCTTCTCACAGAGTGATAGAGAGGGAAGACACCCTGCTGAACCAGGCTGGGGCCACCATACGGTATAAAGGCCACTGAGTGCTCACATACTTTTGTGACTTGCAGAAACAGAAAAAACTAATCAAATTACCAGGACTTTCATTTATCATTACTAGGCTTTTTTAGTCTACCACCATACCACCCTGAACGTGCCTGATCTCACAAACTTGCCTTTCACATCCAGGTGACAGGCTTAGAGTTTTTTCCAACGATACCTCATATTCTTGTGATCGGAAGGTCATGACATGGTCTTATACTCAGGCACAAATGATTAATCACCTATTAGGTATACACCGTTGTCTTAAACAGTTCCTTCTGACCTCATGACATTAGGATACAACATTTAAAATGATAAACAGAAGAGTCTCCTGTTTGGGAAAGCACACATTCAACAACTGTAGTTCTGAATGTAGGTCTGAATTTCCTTGGACCTGCACTCTTAGACTCCAACACAACACACTGGCATGAGATCAGAGACAGATGAATGGAACTAAACAGTAAGCCCCCAAAAGATGAAAAATTAGTCCACAACAAAGGTGGTATTAGAAAACAAGGAGAAGAAAAATTTCCCAACAAATGGCATTGGGGCTACCAACAAATGGCATTAAGCATACGGGGGGAAAAAACCTGAGATACGTATTTCACTCCATACACTTGTTACACCTACCTCCCTCCTGCCTGCACTTTTTCCTTCACTGAATTTCACTGCTGCTTTTCACAACTTTCTTGACTCTTCTTTTGTCTTCGCTTGTCCTGACAGACTTTAGAATCTTTGACCCTGCCCCCCATCCACAGAAATGAGCCTTACCTCTGCTCTTTCCTTTCAGAATGGTGGGATCCCTGCCCCTGAGCCTCTGTAGCATTGAACTTTTACAGTGAAGTAGCAAGACTGACAAGGGCAAAGAAGATGTAACTGCACATCCACTCTGATCTTGACATCAGTCTGAGGTGGCGGCACTTCTTCAAACACTTCAACAGAAGCAACAGCCCTCAGGCCTTCCTGCCAATGGACATTTTCCCGGGGGGTTCCTATCACTATTCAGGATTTGCCTGGCATTAGGATGAACTGATGCTGCTCTGGCTGTGCAGAATTGACTGGGACCTGAGGGTAGCCTGGGGAAAAGTCTATTCTAACATGCAGTCAGGCCTAGTTGGATAACTGGTATTTACATACTTCTGTCTTCATAATAACCCTAATACCACGAGGCCCAGGCCAGGGACCTGAATTAACCACAAAGAAACTTTAACATGGTCAAAAAATGTGGCTTTCTTCAAAGAAAGCCCAGTGCTCTGACAATATCAGTTAGAATTATTTTTCCTCTTGACCTTGGCACTAGCCTCAATCATTCATTACAAATTCCTTTCTCTGGGTGACTGGCATTTTTCTTCTGAGCAGGGACATGCTTGTCCACTCAGCATCCTTCACAAAGTAGACAAAGGCACCCTTCTTGTGGCAAACAGTCACACACACTCACATCCTGGGGAGTCCACCTAGTTGCCTGTGTTCAGTGAAAAACCTGAATAGCTATACCTGAAAGGCTTCGGAGGCATTCATGTTTCAAAGAAACATCTGTTAAACTCATTCATCCACCAAGTATCAAGAGAGCACCTAAGGGAGGTGGGAAGATAATACTTCTCAAGCCCTAACTATACTGTGGGCACTTGAATGCCTTCTTCCATTAAATCCTCTAAGTGGACATTATTATTATTTCACAGATAAGGAGGATAAAACATGTCAAAGGCTCCACAGTTAATAATCAATGAAGACAGAATTCGAACCCAGGACTTTCTGACACCAAGGCCATGTTTCTCCCATCTCACTATTTTGGGAACACCAAAAGCACAAAGTACAGTTCCTTCCTTTAGGAGGTGTAGTCCAGTGGGGAAGATAGATGCGATCTAGGAAAATGTCAGTCACTCCCACTATAGAGACCATTTCTTCATCTGATTCATTGTTGGGTCTAGGAGCCCAGATTCTTGGGAAGAACCCTTGTTTATACTTTTCCATTTGATCATCACAACTCATAAAGGCCCAGTAAGGTAAAGGGCTTTACTCAATATTACATAGCTACTAAAGGGAAGGTGAGACTCCCAGTGAAGGCTGTTCTAATTCCAAAGGACTAACTACTTTCATTATATCAAATTGTCTCCTGGGATCCCTGGGTGACATGTCCTCGGGGCTGGTTGCATAAAAGTCAAAGACCCAGAACAGGCGAGTCTACAGTGAGCAGGAAGTCCAATGTCTAGGTCAGCTCTATAAACCAGGGCAGGAAGGGGCACTTGACCATTAGACTGGGGTGCGTGCCCAGGCTTGCCCCTAGTCCAGTGGAAGAGACAGCATTTATGAAAGTGGCAAGTGGTCAGTACAATTAATTCCACATTCACCATGATGAAAATTTTTTTTCTTTTGTTTTAATTTTTGTTATGGAAATTCTTACTCATCTATAAAATTGGGAATAAAAGTATAACCACCCTCACAAACCCACCACCCAGCTACATCAGTGATCAACATGTAGTCAATCTTATTTATTTATACTCCCTTCAATGCATTATTCTAGAGTTAATCCCAGACATCACATTTCTTCTGGAAATCTGTTAGTATGTACCTCTAAAATGACTCTCTTTTAAAATGTAAACATAATGTTATAACACCTTAAAAAACCCAATTCTTCAATATTATCAAATGTTATTAGTATTCAAATTCCCAGACATATTTCATATATTGATTTTACATATATATACACACATATACACACTTACAAATTATATATATATATTTTTTATTTTTATTTAAAAATTTTTTTTAGAGATAGTCTCTCTGTTGCCCAGGTTCACTGCAACCTTGAACTCCTGGGCTTCAGTGATCTTCCTGTCTCAGCCTCCCAAGTAGCTAGGACTACGGACGCATGCCACTACATTTGGCTAACATGTATTGATTTTAAATAGTTTGTTTGAATCAAGATCCGAATAAGGTCCATATATTGGTATTTGTTGTCTCTTAAGTAATTTTTATTTTTATTATTTATTTATTTTTTTGAGACAGAGTCTCACTGTGTCGCCCAGGCTGGAGTGCGGTGCTGTGATCTCAGCTCACTGCAAGCTCTGCCTCCCCGGTTGAAGCTATTCTCCTACCTCAGCCTCCCAAGCAGCTGGGACTACAGGCGCCCGCCACCATGCCCAGCTAATTTTTTTTTTTTTTTTTTTTTGTATTTTTAGTAGAGACAGAGTTTCACCATGCTAACCAGGATGGTCTTGATCTCCTGACCTCATGATCTGCCTACCTCAGCCTCCCAAACTGCTTGGATTACAGGCGTGAGCCACTGCACCCGGCCTATTCTTACTTTTTAAAAATTTCACGAGTTTTGGCAGAATAGATGGTGTTTGGTTGAATGGAAAAGTTCTTTAGTGATGATTTCTGAGATTTTGGTGCACTCATCACCTAAGCCGTGTAGTCAATGCATAGTTTTATCCCTCACCCACCTACCACACTTTTTCTTGAATCCCCAAAATCCATTATATCATTCTTATGCCTTTACACCCTCATAGCTTAGCTACCACTTATAAGAACATTTGATGTCTAGTTTTCTATTCCTAAGTTACTTCACTTAGAATAATAGTCTCCAAGCTCCATCCAGCTTGCTTTGAATGCCATTATTTCATTCCTTGTTTATGGCTGAGTGGCATTCCGTGGTGTACATATACCACGTTTCATCAAGCGACCACTTGTTGGTTGATGGGCATTTAGGCTGGTTCCACATCTTTGCAATTGTGAATTGTGATGCTATAAACATGCAGGTGCTTGTGTATTTTTCATATAATGACTTTTCTTTCTTTCTTTCTTTTTTTTTTCAGAAATGGAGTCTTGCTCTGTTGCCCAGGCTGGAGTGCAGTGGTGCAATCTCAGCTCACTGTAACCTCCATCTCCTAGGTTGAAGCAATTCTCTTGCCTCAGACTCCCAAATAGCTGGGATTACAGGTGCCTGCCACCATGTCCAGCTAATTTTTATATTTTTAGTAGACACAGGGTTTTACCATGTTGGCCAGGCTGGTCTTGATCTTGAACTCCTGATCTCATCATCCACCCACCTTGGCCTCCCAAAGTGCTGGGATTACAGGCATGAGGTACTGCATCCAATCAATGAATTCTTATTCTTTGGGTAGATACCCAGTAGAGAGATTGCTGGATCAAATGGTAGTCCTACTTTTAGTTCTTTGAGGAATCTCCATCATCCATGTGAAGAATGATGATGGTATTTTGATGGGAGTTGCACTGAATCTGTAGATTGCTTTTGTCAGTATGGCCATTTTCACAATATCGATTGTACTCATCCATGAGCATGAGACATGTTCTCATTTGTTGGTGTCATCTATAATTTCTTTCAGTAATGTTTTGCAGTTTTCCTTGAAGAGATCTTTCACCTCCCTGGTTAGGTATATTCCTAAGTATTTTATTTCATTTTTTTTGCAGTTGTTGTAAAAGGGCTGAGCTCTTGATTTGACTCTCAGCTTGGTCACTGTTGGTGAGCAGTGCTACTGATTTGTGTACATTGATTTTGTATTCTGAAACTTTACTGAATTCATTTATCAGATCTAGGAGCTTTCTGGATGAATCTTTAGGGTTTGCTAGGTATTCAAACATATCATTGGGGAACAGTAACAGTTTGACTTACTTTTTACCGATTTGGATGCCCTTCATTTCTTTCTCTTGTCTGACTGCTCTGGCTGGTACTTTTAGCACTATGTTGAATAGAAGTGGAGAAAGTGGGCATCCTTGTCTTGCTCCAGTTCTCAGGGGGAATGCTTTCAACTTTTCACTATTCAGTATAATGTTGGCTGTGGGTTTGTTATAGATGGCTTTTATTATCTTGAGCTATGCCCCATCTATGCCAATTTTGCTGAGGGTTTTAATCATAAAGGGATGCTGGATTTTGTCAAATGCTTTTCCGTGCCTATTGAGATGGTCATATGATTTTTGTTTTTAATTCTGTTTATGTGATGTGTCACATTTATCGATTTGCATATGTTAAACCATCCCTGCATCCTTGGTATAAAACCCACTTGATCATGGTTTATTATCTTTTTGATACATTGTTTGATTTGGTTAGCTAGTATTTTATTGATGTTTTTTGCATCTATATTCACCAGGGATATTGGTCTGTAGTTTTCTTTTTTGTTATGTCCTTTCCTGGTTTTGGAATTAGGGTGATACTGACTTCATAGAATGATTTAGGGAGGTTTCCCCATTTCTTTATCTTTTGGAATAGCCTCAGTAAGATTGCTACCAATCCTTTGAATGCCTGATGGAATTCAGCTGTGAATCTGTCTGGTCCTGGATTGTTTTGCTGTTAATTTTTTAAATTACTTTTTCAATTTCACTATTTGTTATCGGTCCATTCAGAGTTTCTGTTTCTTCCTGATTTAATCTAAGAAGGTTGTATATTTCCAGGAATTTATCCATCTCCTCTAGATTTTCTAGTTTGTGCATGTGAAGGTGTTCATAGTAGTGTTGAAGGATCTTTTGTATTTCTGTGGTGTCAGTTATAATATCTCTCGTTTCATTTCTAATTGAGCTTATTTCAATTTTCTCTCTTCTTTTCTTGGTTAATCTTGCTAATGGTCTATCAATTTTATTTATCTTTTCAAAGAACCAGCTTTTTGTTTCATTTATCTTTTGTATTTTTTTTTTGTTTCAATTTTATTTAATTCTGCTCTGATCTTTGTTATTTACTTTCTTCTGCTGGGTTTGGGTTTGGATTGTTCTTGTTTCTCTAGTTCCTTGAGTTGTAACCTTAGATTGTCTCTCTGTGCTCTTTCAGACTTTTTGATGTAGGCATTTAATGCTATGAACTTTCCTCTTAGCACCACTTTTCCTGTGTCCCAGAAGTTTTGATAAGCTGTGTCACAATTATCATTCAGTTCAAAGGATTTTTAATTTCCATCTTGATTTCATTGTTGACCCAAAGATCATTCAGGAGCAGATTATTTAATTTCCATGTATTTCTATAGTTTTGAGGGTTCCATTTGGAATTAATTTCCAGTTTTTTTCCACTGTGGTCTGAGAGGGCACTTGATATGATTTTGACTTTCTTAAATTCATTGAGACTTGTTTTGTGGCTATCATGTGGTCTATCTTGGAGAACGTTCCATGTGATGATGAAAAGAAAGTATATTCTGCAGTTTTTGGGTAGAATGTTCTGTAAATATCTGTTAAGTTCATTTGCTCTAGGGCATAGTTTAAGTCCATTGTTTCTTGGTTGACTTCGTGTCTTGATAACCTGTCTGGTGCTGTCAGTGGAGTACTGAAGTCCCCTACTATTTTTGTGCTGCTGTCTCATTTCTTATGTCTAGTAATAATTGTTGTATAAATTTGGAAGCTCTAATGTTAGGTGCATATATATTTAGGATTGTGATATTTTCCAGTTGAATTGATCTTTTTATCATTATCCTTTTATCATTATATAATGTCCCTCTTTGTCTTTTCTAACTGTTGTTGCTTCAAAGTTTGTTTTGTCTGATACAAGAATCACTACTCCTGCTCACTTTTGGTGACCATTTGCATGGAATATCTTTCCCCACCACTTTACCTTAAGTTTCTGTGAGTCGTTATGTGTTAGGTGAGTCTCTTGAAGACAGCACATACTTGGTTGGCAGATATTTATCCATTCTGCCATTCTCTAAAGTGGAAAATTTAAGCCATTTTACATTCGATGTTATTGAGATGTGACATACTGTTTTATTCGTTGTACTAGTTGTTGTCTGAATACCTTGGGTTTTGTGTGTGTGTGTGTGTGTGTGTGTTATTGTTTTATGGGCCCTGTGAGATTTATGCTTTAAGAAGATTCTATTTTGGTGTATTTTAAGGTTTTGTGTCAAGATTTAGAACTATGTTTAGCATTTCTTATAGTGCTGGCTTGATAGTAGCAAATTCTCTCAGCATTTGTTAGTCTGAAAAAGACTTTCTCTCTCATTTATGAAGCTTAGTTTTTGCTCAATACAAAATTCTTTCGCTTGAGGAGGTTAATGATAGAACTCCAATCCCTTCTGGCTTGTAGGGTTTCTGCTGAGAAATGTGCTGTTAATCTAATAGGTTTTCCTTTATAGGTTATCTGATGATTTTGCTTCACAGCTCTTAAGATTCTTTCCTTGTCTTGACTTTGGATAACCTGATGATTATGTGCCTGGGTGATGACTTTTGTGTTGCATTTCCCAGGTGTTCTTTGAGCTTCTTGTATTTGGATGTCTAGATCTCTAGTAAGGCCAGGAAAGTTTTCCTTGATTATTCCCCCAAATATGTTTTCTAAACTTCTAGATTTCTCTTCTTCCTCAGGAACACCAATTATTCTTACATTTGGGTATGTAACATAATCCCAAATTTCTTGGAGGCTTTGTTCATTTTGTTTTGTTTTTCTCTTTTCCTCATTGGGTAACTTGAAAAACTTGTCTTCAAGCTCTGAAGTTCTTTCTTCTACTTGTTTGATTCTACTGTTGAAACTTTCCAGTACATTTTGTATTTCTCTAAGTGTGTCTTTCATTTCCAGAAGTTGTGATTTTTTTTTCTTTATGATAGCTATTTCTTTGGAACATTTTTCATCCATATCCTGTATATGTTTTTTAATTTCTTTAAGTTGGTTTTCACCTTCCTCTGGTATTTCCTTGAGTCACTTAATAATCAACTTTCTGAATTCTTTATCTGGCAATTTAGGTATTTCTTCTTGATTTGAATCCACTGCTGGGGAGCTAGTATGGTCTTTTTGGAGTGTTATAGAACTTTGTTTTATTTAAATGTAGAGATGGAGTCTATGTTGCCCAGGCTGGTCTTGAACTCCTGGGCTCAAGTGATCTTCCCACCTCAGCTTCCCAAAATGCTGGGATTACAGGCATGAGCCACTGTGCCCAGCCAGAACCTTGTTTTGTCACATCACCTGAATTACTTTTCTGATTCCTTCTCATCTGGGTAGACTATTTCAGTGAAAAAATCTGGAACTCAAGGGCTGCTCTTCAGATTATTTTGTCCCATGAGGTGTGCCCTCATGTAGGACCCATAAAGGTCCCATGAAGGGTCCCCTTCATCTAGGGATGGGGCTTCCTGTGAACTAGACTGCAGTGATTGTTGTTGTTCTTCTGGGTCTAGCAACTCAGTGGGGCTACCAGGCTCTGGGTTGGTGCTAGAGAATGTCTGCAAAGAGTCCTGTGATGCAATCCATCTTCAGGTCTCCCAACCATGGATACCAGCACCTGCTCTGGTGGAGGTGACAGGGGAGTGAAGTAGACTCTGTCAGAGTCCTTGGTTGTAGATATGTTTAGTGCACTAGCTTTCTTGAATGCTAGTTATGTTAGCAGTGAAGTTGTCATGTGGACAGACTCAAGACCACTGGTAAGCCAGAATGTTGCATGCAATGGAATTAGATGTTTTCTCCTTCCTTGCAGCAGGGTTGTTCTGTCATGAGTTGCTGTAATGTCTCGAGTGGGTTGGCCTACAGCCAGGAGGTCGTGCTTTCAAGAAAGCATCAGCTGCAAAAGAACAGGGATATAAGCTTGCCCTAAGTTGGCCAGGATAAGTATTCAGGTTTCTGAGGCAATGGTCAGGCTCATAAAGCTCCCAAGAGTTTATGTCTTTTGTGATTGGCTACTGGGACAGGTAGAGAAAAATCATCAGGCGGGGGCAGTGTTAGGCAGGTCCCAGCTCAGATTCTTCGTGGGCAGGGCTTGCCGTAGCTACCATGGGGGATAAAGGGGTGGTTCTTGGGCCAAAGGGGTTATGTTCCAGAGGGGATTAGGGCGGCCTCTGTCACCAGGGAAGTGGGGGAAAGTCAGTTGTGATGGGCCTCACCCAGCTCCCATGCATTTGGTGAGGCCAGTCTTTCTCCTACTGTGGCCTGCGAACAGTGCTGAGTTTATCTCCAGGCAGCCTGTCCACAGGACTCAGACCTAGCCCCAGGCTATACATTTCCCTGAGGTTTTTAATTAATTAATTAATTAATTTTTGCCTATCTCGCAGAATTTGCTGCTTCTTTCAAAGGATCTGTTGATTATTTCCGTTTTCCTGGTACGCTCCTGCAGCAGTTCCTGGAACAAAATTCCATGGTGTGAGTCTCCACATTCTGATGTTCTGTCCATCTAAGTGGGAGCTGCATGTCAGTCCTGTCTCCTATCACCATCTTCCCAGAACTCCCCCTCTTAAGTAATTTTTAATCTATATGTTATTTTCCCTTTCCCTTTTTTTCCTATAATTTATTTGCTGAGAAAAACATTTGTCCTATATGGTGTCCCACTTCAGATTTTGCCGAGTGTACCCTCATCTGGGAGAGATTTTTAGAGTAAAAAATGAGGTACTTCTGAGAACATGGCTGGGTGTCATGGAAAGTTTATTGACTCTGGAATCAGAGAGATCTGGTTTTAAATTCTTGGACTGCAACTAGCTATATGAATTTCAGCAAGATACTTAATTTTTATTTTCCAATTACCCAATCTATAAAGTGGGTTTGAAAAATGACAGTGCCTAACAGATGGTAATTCTAAGGAAAAAATGTTAAAAAGAAGCAATTATGAACCTATAATATCCTTGAGATGTAAACCAGTTACTATCCCCCGTTTTCCTCCCCTATGCTGTCACTGGAGTGGAAAGTACCAGTGTAGTGTCTTCCAGGGCATTCACTCCAAGGCAGAAGTCTCCCTCTGGGCAATCTGTGGCTTTGTTTTACTGGGACAAAAGAACACTACTTGGTGTGTCACCTTTAAAGTTTGAAATCCAATGTGTTTCTTAATTTCCCTTGTGTCACACAGCAAAGCACCACCAGCAACCTGAGTTGTAAGAGCTTGTTTGTGACAAAGATCCCACAGTCTGCTCCACTTGATAGATAGGGAAATCCAGAGAGTGAAATGACTGGCCTCCTGCCTCCCACTTTGGAACCCATTTCTATTCCAAAATTAGACTACTGACTGAATTTTTCTCCTTTCCAACTGAAGCACCATCCTTCAATGCATAGTCTCCTTTCTGGCTTTACATTTTTTTCATTGCATGTATCCCTATCTAACATACTATACATTTTACTTCTTTATTCCTATTCGCTAGTCTTTCCCCTCTGGAATATCATTACCATGAGGGAAAGAACTTGTTCAACCAGTTTTGTTTGCTGCTGTGTCCCCAACTCCTAGAATGGTGTCTGGAGTATAGAAAGTACTCAATTTGTATCTGCTGGATTGAGTTATATTGAAAATAAACCCTTTCGGTTCTTGTTATTTGGGGCATTCACACCAAATAACATCTCTAGCCAAGATGACATTAAAGGTTGCAAGCAATTACTATTTGTTAATGCCCATCACATTTCTATTCTGCTTATTTTCAAAATCAGGTCTGGTGTTTATGTTCCTTCCTATAATTTAAGTTCTGTTTCCAGTCTGTGTTCTGTAAGCCATCTGGGAAATGTGTAAATCTATTACCCACAATTTGTAGAATCTCATTTCTTATAAAAATCATAGTATTGACATATGTCAAGGTCTTCAAGATTTGGCAAAAATTTCCCTTTTTCTTCCTTTGAGATAGTATCATTGCTTCCTCAGTAAAGGCGGTAAAAGCTCAGCATTTTGCTGAGAGCCCATCAAATATCTTGTATCAAGAGAACGGTATACACAGTTTTTTAAAGGCCATCATAGTAATACAGTGACAACAAGGCATATATTCCTTGGGGATACAAATCCCTTTCAACGTCCCTATCATTGAATTAGATGGGTAATAATAGGGCTGTGGATACACAGAGAATGTTTATCAGCCCAGGAACTTGGGATGCTTTTCAATCACTCACAACAACAGCTGTAGTTCACATTTGAATAAATCCTCACTTTGACAAGCACAAAGGTATCTACAAACCTTCCCATCCTGGCCATACTGGAATTTTCAGTAGCATTCTTCTCCCCATTTATGCTAAAAGAGGTTGCTGCAGATCCCTTTTACTTACAGAGGGAATTTTCTCCCACCCACAATTTGATTTCCCTAGGCTCTATCCTCTGGCTTGGTATCCAGATTTTCCTGCTCTGTCTGTCAACTCACTTGGATGGCTGTCTGGCCTTTCAATTTGGCATCACCCAGGCCGTGTTCTTCAGCTCACCCTGAGGTCGTGCCCACTGCAAACTGAGGACCAGTATGTTCACCTCGGGTCTGATTTAGGTCCCTGGGGACCTTGCCAGCTGGGATGTTTGGATGGGGGAAAGAATCCGACACTTTGGCTCATTCTTAAAACATTCCAGAGTTACTGATAAGGTATAGAGTTTGGCACACCTCTTTATCCACAAAGAAAAGATGTTTATACGTGTTTTTAAATCTTTCTCCTCTCCTTGCCTTATAATAGGAAGGTCTTCAGTATCTACGGTTCTGACCTTTTTTGACAAGCACCAGACATAATGATGTTCAAGGGATAGTTCAGCACACTCTCACTGGGATAAACCTAATGACTGCACAGCTCCCTAAGTGATGATGCTAAAGAGGTAGCCTCTTCAGTGTATACCCTTACCACTGGTACCCACTGGGTACCAACTTTCTTTTCAAGGTATTTTAAAAATGTACTTTTTTCAGTTTCCATTGTAAAATATGTTCTTATAATATGGAGGGTATCTATACAAAGAAGGGAACCAAACTGAGTGCCCATATTCTCACCACCCAAACGGAATCACTCAACCTAATGATTTTTTTTTGCAAGAATGTGGGGTACATATTTCATTTGTTTTATTTCATTTTTATTTCTCTCCTTCTTCCCCATATGTGTGTTTCTATTTATTCTCCTTATTTTGTGTGATGAATGGAATACCTAATGAAACAGTGACTCCAGACCAGCTAATTACCGGAAGAAATGTTTGTTTTTTTATTAGTCTCTTTTTTCATTTTATTATTTGTGTGTGTTACAAGAAAGACTGCAGGGCTTTAAGTTGTCTCTGGATCTTAGTAGTGCGGAGATCTATTTTGAGGACATGTGCTAGCTAAAGCTGTAGAGTATGTATCCATGCTTTTTTTTGGCTTAATATAAATGTGTAACACCACTGTTCACTCAATTAGGTATTCCTTAATCATTTAATGTTAATCTATAATACAAAATAAAGTGATTTTACAAACAAGTACTTGTAGGGGTTGTCCACTGCCAAAGTTGGGTTAAATTCAGTTTTCATTCCCTAAAGATCTAAAGTTACAAAATCCACCTCTCGGCTACTTCCTTGGTCTTTATTTCTGAGACAGACTTAACTACTTTTGCTACAGCCACTGTGGTTGTTGGGTTTGGTGAAACAGGCACATCTGCAAGACTTCCAGCTGGGGTAGCTGCAAGCCTGGAAGAGGCAGAAGCAGTGGAGATTCTGTTATTAGTGCCCCCATCTTGTCTGGCTCTTTATGGAATCTGTTTGGCTGCTACCACAGACCCAAGCTCTCGTGGGCCTGGGGGCTGGGGTGAGGGACCAAGCATTTCTGCGGGGACACAGGCTGGTCCAAGCCTCCTTCCATAGATCCAGGTGTGGTCCTCAGGGCTTTCTGTGTTTCAAAGTCATTTAAGGTAATGAAATGTGCAAAAGATTGGAGGGAGGAGGGACCCTCCCCAGGGACCTGAAGCAGGACTCAAAAGCTCTGAGTGACTTCTCTTTATTGTGGGTCACCTATCAATTACTATGTTATCTTAGGCAAGTTATTGAGCCACTGGTTACTTCTTCAACCATAAAAACAGGATATTAATCCATGCCTTTACTTTCTTCAGTAGAATAATAGGATAAGGACAACAATACTTGACCTCTATTAAGCACTTCCTGTATGCATTGCTCTAAGCACTTGATCGACATTATCTTTAGTTCTTACAACAACCTATTAATAGGGTTCCACTATTGTCTCCATATTACAGATAGGAAAACTGACACAAAACAAGATCAAGTAACTTTGTTTGAGATTATACAGTCAGTGGATGGTGATGCCAAGTTTTAAACTAAGGCATTTTGGCTATATTGCTTGAAAAAAGATGTTTCCAAGAGTGTATGAAAAGGGCAAAGAGCTATGCAAATCCAGGTTGTCATTGTCATTGTTACTTCTTTCAGAGAGCTATATCAATAGTAATGAGCTTCTGGGGTTGGGATAAGCTATTTCTAAGGACTACTAGGCCATTTCAAAATCTGAACTAATGCTGCCTATCCTTGTCCCATAGACTTTTGGGCAAAGTTATCCATCCACCAATTACCAGGATGGATTCCATGCTACAAAGCATGAGCAGATCCCAGTCATAGACATCTGAGGGACTAGGTGGAGAAACGGCTTTAGTGTGCACATGACAGCTCTCAGGTGGCCTTGGCTGTAATATATAATGGGAATACTTATACTTTAGAGGCAAAAGTGACTTGGAGAATGAGGGTTCTTAATGAGGACCAGCTATACAATCATTCTTTCCCAAAACATGCACGTTCCTAGGAAAATTATCAGTCTAAGAATTGGAGTGGATCTGGAAATTGTGTTCCATCATTGAAATCACAGCTAATAATCTGAAAGTGCTTCTGAAGGCAACTGATCCTTCTATTTGGTTGTGCCTTCAATTAGCATCTGCATGATTTAATAACAAAGCTGCCATCCTCTCCTATTAACTGGATGAGAGACACTGATGAGAGATTGCATACACTTTAGAGTTATCATCATCCTTTTTATTTCCCCAAGCTATTAGAAATATTTTTTCCAAGTATTACTCTTTCCAGTAAAGTCTGAGCCACTT
Organism: Piliocolobus tephrosceles; assembly: GCF_002776525.5. Lineage (NCBI taxonomy): Eukaryota > Metazoa > Chordata > Mammalia > Primates > Cercopithecidae > Piliocolobus > Piliocolobus tephrosceles. The sequence continues at coordinate 155,777,422 of NC_045435.1, read as the reverse complement.
CTTTTCTTTCAAGACGTTCATTTAGCTTCATTTGATGAAACAGAAAAAAATAAACTCTTAAAAATTCCTGCAGGAACAGCTCCATCCATTTATTCATGAACAAGCATGGCAGGAATCAAATCAGAGAAGTTTTTTTAACTAGAGATATTAATAAGACAGTAGAAAGGAGTTATTTTTGTACTAGATTACAGTGGATAAGAAAACTGTCATCCAACTGGTAGCAGCCTTCTCTAATTCTAATCATCCATGCATTAGGGAAAATCCTTAAATACACATTAAAAAGGTCTTCAGGCATTAATGCTATTATAAATGCTCTCTTCACAGGGGTTAGCAATTACTGTGTTGCAAGCAGAAGAGCAGTTCCTCTCTTTGCCAGGGACACTGGGACAAATCTAAATGTGCTGGTCCAAAAAAGAAGTCCAAGCACTTACTAAATGCAAGGGGAAAATAATAATTACACAGTGGGGAAATTGAACAACATCTTGATTGGGTGATGAAAATTAACATCAACTTAACATCAACGAAGGGCAGATGGACATTGTCTGTGCCCAGAAAGGGTACACTAGAAGGATATGTCATCACCTAAGTGGTATTCCAACTTGGGAGGCACAGCACGAATGGAATCAGAAGGAAACGTCAGACAAAGAAAAGAGAAATGATATTTATCTAAAAATGTATCTTAAAGCAAATTTTAAATTATTAAAAAATTTGGCCAGGCACGGTGGCTCAAGCCTGTAATCCTAGCACTTTGGGAGGCCGAGGTGGGTAGATCATGAGGTCAGGAGATCAAGACCACGGTGAAACCCTGTCTCTACTAAAAATACAAAAAATTAGCTGGGCGCAGTGGCGGGCATCTGTAGTCTCAGCTACTCGGGAGGCTGAGGCAGGAGAATGGCGTGAACCTGGGAGGCGGAGCTTGCAGTGAACTGAGATCGCATCACTGCACTCCAGCCTGGGTGACAGAGCAAGATTCTGTCTCAAAAAAAAAAAAAAAAAAAAAAAAAAATTACATATATGTATTTGCTGAAATTATCCAGAAATTTTGAAAATGTGTTTTCAAAACTGTTAATGTTATAAATGGCAAAGAAAGGCTTGACAAGTGTTCCAGATTAAAGAGAAATGAAAACTAAGTAAATTTCATGGTCCTAGACTGGATCTTGCTCAGGAAGAAAATATCCGCACATTCTGATTGATAAAATTAGAATATGGATAATGGATTAGATGAAAGCCTTATAACAATGTTAGATATAGTAAAGATACAGTAAAGTTCGTAATTCTACTGTGGTTATGTAAGAGAACATCATTCTTAAGACAATAAAATGAAGGAGGGAGGGTTCCGTTCCAAGATGGCCCAATAGGAACAGCTCTGGTCTGCGGCTCTCAGCATGATTGACCCAGAAGATGGGTGATTTCTGCATTTCCAAGTGAGGTATTTGGTTCATCTCGCTGGGACTGGTTGGACAGTGGGTGCAGCCCACAGAAGGCGAACCGAAGCAGAATGGGGTGTTGCCTCACCCAGGAAGTGCAAGGGGTTGGGGGATTTCCCTTTCCTAGCCAAGGGAAGCTGTGACAGACTGTACCTGGAAAAACGGGATACTCTGCCCAAATACTGTGCTTTTCACACTGTCTTAGCAACCAGCAGACCAGGAGATTCTCTCCCGTGGCTGGTGGGTCCAACACCCACGGAGCCTCGCTCACAGCTAGCACAGCAGTCTGAGATCGACCTGCGAGGCTGCAGCCTGGCAGGCGGAGGAGCGTCCTCCATTGCTAAGGCTTGAGTAGGTAAACAAAGTGGCCAGGAAGCTCAAACTGGGTGGAACCCACCGCAGCTCAGCAAGGCCTACTGAGTCTAGGACTCCACCTCTATAGGCAGGGCATAGCTGAATAAAAGGCAGCAGAAACTTCTGCAGACTTAAATGTCCCTGTCTGACAGCCCTGAAGAGAGCAGTGGTTCTGCCAGCACAGCGTTTGAGCACTGAGAATGGACAGACTGCCTCCTCAAATAAGTCCCTGACACCTGTGTAGACTAACTGGGAGATACCTCCCAGTAGGGGCTGACAGACACCTCATACAGGTGGGCATCCCTCTGGGATGAAGCTTCCAGAGGAAGGATCAGGCAGCAATATTTGCTGTTCTGCAATATTTGCTGTTTTGCAGCCTCTGCTGGTGATACCCAGGCAAACAGGGTCTAGAGTGGAACTCCAGCAAACTCCAACAGACCTGCAGCTGAGGGACCTGACTGTTAAAAGGAAAACTAACAAACAGGAAGGAATAGCATCAGCATCAACAAAAAAGACATCTACACCAAAACCCTATCTGTAGGTCACCATCATCAAAGACCAAAGGTAGATAAAACCGCAAACATGGGTAGAAACCAGGGCAGAAAAGCTGAAAATTCTAAAAACCGGAGTGCTGCTTCTCCTCCAAAGGATCACGGCTCCTCGCCAGCAATGGAACAAAGCTGGACAGAGAATGACTCTGACAAGTTGACAGAAGTAGGCTTCAGAAGGTTGGTAATAACAAACTTATCTGAGCTAAAGAAGCATGTTTTAACCCATCAGAAAGAAGCTAAAAATCTTGAAAAAAGGTTAGACGACTGGCTAACTAGAATAAACATTGTAGAGAAGACCCTAAATGACCTGATGGAGCTGAAAACCATGGCATGAGAACTTTGTGACACATGCACAAGCTTCAATAGCCGATTCGATCATGTGCAAGAAAGGGTATCAGTGACTGAGGATCAAATTAATGAAATAAAGTGAGAAGACAAGTTTAGAGAAAAAAGAGTAAAAAGAAATGAACAAAGCCTCCAAGAAATATAGGACTAAGTGAAAAATCTACATTTGATTGGTGTACCTGAAAGTGACAGGGAGAATGGAATCAAGTTGGAAAATACTCTTCAGGATATTATCCAGGAGAACTTCCCCAACCTAGCAAGGTCAACATTCAAATTCAGGAAATACAGAGAACACCACAAAGATACTCCTCAAGAAGAGCAACCCCAAGACACATAATTGCCAGATTCACCAAGGTGGAAATGAAGGAAAAAAATGTGAAGGGCAGCAGGAGAAAGGTCAGGTTACCCACAAAGGGAAGCCCATCAGACTAACAGCGAATCTCCCAGCAGAAACCCTACAAGCCAGAAGAGAGTGGGGGCCAATATTCAACATTCTTAAAGAAAAGAATTTTCAACCCAGAATTTCATATCCAACCAAACTAAGCTTCATAAGCGAAGGAGAACTAAAATGTTTTACAGACAAACAAATGTTGAGAGATTTTTGTCACCACCAGGCCTGCCTTACAAGAGCTTCTAAAGGCAGCACTAAACATGGAAAGGAACAACCGGTACCAGCCACTGTAAAAACATGCCAAATTGTAAAGACCATCAATGCTATGAAGAAACTGCATCAATTAACAGGAAAAATAACCAGCTAACATCATGACAGCATCAAATTCACCCATAACAATATAAACCTTAAGTGTAAATGGGCTAAATGCCCCAATTAAAAGACACAGACTGGCAAATTGGACAAAGAGTCAAGACCCATCAGTGTGCTGTATTCAGGAGACCCATTTCATGTGCAGAGACACACATAGGCTCAAAATAAAGGGATGGAGGTAGATCTATCAAGCAAATGGAAAGAAAAAAAAAAGCAGGGGTTGCAATCCTAGTCTCTGATAAAACAGACTTTAAACCAACAAAGATCAAAAGAGACAAAGAAGGCCATTACATAATGGTAAAGGGATCAATTCAACAAGAAGAGCTAACTATCCTAAATATATATGCAACCAATACAAGAGCACCCAGATTCATAAAGCAAGTCCTTAGAGACCTACAAAGAGAATCCGACTCCCACACAATAATAATGGGAGACTTTAACATCTCACTGTCAATATTAGACAGACCACCGAGACAGAAGATTAACAAGGGTATGCAGGACTTCAACTCAGCTTTGCACCAAGCAGACCTCATAGACATCTACAGAACTCTCCACCCCAAATCAACAGACTACACATTCTTCTCAGCACCACATTGCACTTATTCTAAAATTGATCACATAATTAGAAGTAAAGCACTCCTCTGCAAATGTAAAAGAACAGAAATCACAACAAACTGTCTCTCAGACCACAGTGCAATCAAATTAGAACTCAGGATTAAGAAACTCACTCAAACCCACACAACAACACGGAAACTGAACAACCTGCTCCTGAATGACTACTGGGTACATAACAAAATTAAGGTAGAAATAAATAATTTCTTTGAAACCAATGAGAACAAAGACATGACTTGTACCAGAATCTCTGGGACACATTTAAAGCAGTGTGTAGAGGGAAATTTATAGCACTGAATGCCCACAAGAGAAAGCAAGAAAGATCTAAAATTGACACCCTAACATCACAATTAAAAGAACTGAGAAGCAAGGGCAAACAAATTCAAAAGCTAGCAGAAGGCAAGAAATAACTAAGATCACAGCAGAACTGAAAGAGACAGAGACACAAAAAAACCCTTCAAAAACTCAATGAATCCAGGAGCTGGATGTTTGAAAAGATTAACAAAATTGATAGGCTGCTAGCAAGACTAATAAAGAATAAAAGAGAGAAGAATCAAATAGAGCAATAAAAAATAATAAAGGGGATATCACCACTGATCCCACAGACATACAAACTACCATCAGAGAATACTATCAACACCTCTACATAAATACACTAGAAAATCTAGAAGAAACGGATAAATTCCTGGATACACACACCCTCCCAAGACCAAATCAGGAGGAAGCTGAATCTCTGAATAGACCAATAATAGACTCTGAAATTGAGGCAATAATTAATAGCCTACCAACCAAAAACAGTCCAGGACCAGATGAATTCACGCCGAATTCTACCAGAGGTACAAACAGGAGCTGGTACCATTCCTTCTGAAACTATTCCAATCAATAGAAAAAGAGAGAATCCTCCCTAACTCATTTTATGAGGCTAGCGTCATCCTGATACTAATGCCTGGCAGAGACATGACAAAAAAAGACAATTTTACACCAATATCCCTGATGAACACTGATGCGAAAATCCTCAATAAATACTGGCAAACCAAATCCAGCAGCACATCAAAAAGCTTATCCACCATGATCAAGTTGGCTTCGTCCCTGGGATGCAAGGCTGGTTCAACATAAGCAAATCAATAGACATAATTCATCACATAAACAGAACCAACGACAAAACCACATGATTATCTCAATAGATCCAGAAAAGGCCTTCAACAAAATTCAACACCCATTCATGCTAAAGACTCTCAATAAACTAGGTATTGATGGAACTTATCTCAAAACAATAAGAGCTGTTTATGACAAACCCACAGCCAGTATCATACTGAATGGGCAAAAACTGGATGCATTCCCTTTGAAAACCAGCACAAGACAAGGATGCCCTCTCTCACCACTCCTATTCAACACAGTGTTGGAAGTTCTGGCCAGGGCAATCAGGCAAGAGAAAGAAATAAAGGGTATTCAATTAGGATAAGAGGAATTCAAATTGTTTCTGCTTGCAGATGACATGATTGTCTACTTAGAAAATCCCTTCGTCTCAGCCCAAAATCTTAAGCTGATAAGCAACTTCGGCAAAGTCTCAGGATACAAAGTCAATGTGCAAAAAACACAAGCATTCCTATACACCAAAAACAGAAAAACAGAGAGCCAAATCGTGAGTGAACTTTCATTCACAATTGCTACAAAGAGAATAAAATACCTAGGAATCAAGCTTACAAGGGCTGTGAAGGACCTCTGCAAGGAGAACTACAAACCACTGCTCAACGAAATAAAAGAAGACACAAACAAATGGGAGAACATTCCATGCTCATGGATAGGAAGAATCAGTATCATGAAAATGGCCACACTGCCCAAGGTAATTTATAGATTCAATGCCATCCCCATCAAGCTACCAATGACTTTCTTCACAGAATTGGAAAAAACTACTTTAAAGTTCATATGAAACCAAAAAAGGGCCCACCAAGACAATCCTAAGCAAAAAGAGCAAAGCTGCAGGCATCAGGCTACCTGACTTCAAACTATACTACAAGGCTACAGTAACCAAAACAGCATAGTACTGGTATCAAAACAGAGAGATAGATCAATGGAACAGAGCACAGCCCTCAGAAATAATACCACACGTCTACAACCATCTGATCTTTGACAAACTTGTCAAAAACAAGAAATGGGGAAAGGATTCCCTATTTAATAAACAGTGCTGCGAAAACTGGCTAGCCATATGTAGAAAGTTGAAACTGGATCTTTTCCTTACACCTTACACAAAAATTAATTCAAGATGGACTAAAGACTTAAATGGTAGACCTAAAACCATAAAAACCCTAGAAGAAAACCTAGGCAATACCATTCAGGACACAGGCATGGGCAAGGACTTCATGACTAAAACACCAAAAGCAATGGCAACAAAAGCCAAAATAGACAAATGGGACATAATTAAACTAAAGAGCTTCTGCATGGCAAAAGAAACTACCCATCAGAGTGAACAGGCAACCTACAGAAAGGGAGAAAATTTTTGCAATCTGCCTATCTGACAAGGGGCTAATATCCAAACAAATTCACAGGAAAAAAACAACCCCATCAAAAAGTAGGCAAAGGATATGAACAGATACTTCTCAAAAGATGACATTTATGCAGCAAACAGACACATGAAAAAATGGTCACCATCACTGGTCATCAGACAAATGCAAATTGAAACCACAGTGAGATACCAACTCACGCCAGTTATAATAGCAATCATTAAAAAGTCAGGAAACAACAGATGCTGGAGAAGATGTGGAGAAATACGAACGCTTTTACACTGTTGGTGGGAGTGTAAATTAGTTCAATCATTGTGGAAGACAAAGGGGTGATTCCTCAAGGATCCAGAACTAGAAATACCATTTGACCCAGCCATCCCATTACTGGGTATATACCCAAAGGATTATAAATCATGCTACTACAAAGACACACACACATATATGTTTATTGTGGCACTATTCACAATATCAATGACTTGGAACCAACCCAAATGTCCATCAATGATAGACTGGATTAAGAAAATGTGGCACATATACACCATGGAATACTATGCAGCCATAAAAAAGGATGAGTTCATGTCCTTTGCAGGGACATGGATGAAGTTGGAAACCATCATTCTCAGCAAACTATCACAGGGACAGAAAAACCAAGCACTGTATGTCCTCACTCATAGGTGGGAACTGAATAATGACAACACTTGGACACAGGACGCGGAACATCACACACTGGGGCCTGTCACGGGTTGGGGACTGGGGGAGGGATAGCATTAGGAGAAATACCTAATGTAAGTCACGAGTTGATGGGTGCAGCAAACCAACATGGCACATGTATACCTATGTAACAAACCTGCACGTTGTGCACATGTACCCTAGAACTTAAAGTATAAAAAAAAAAAAAAAATGAAGGAGGGAAAAGTCTTTTCAACCAATGATGCTGGGATAACTAGAAAGCCATATGCAAAATTAATGAACTAGATTCTTACCTCACACTATATACCAAAATTAACACAATATGGTACTTATATGTAAGAGTTAAAATTATAAGACTTTTAGAAGTAAACACGGGAGATAATCTTTGTCACTTTGTGTTGGGCAGAGAGTTGTCAAAAATGAGAACAAATGCATAAGTCATTAATGAAAAAACTCAATAAATCGAACTTCATCAATAAAAATTAAAAAGTTTTGTGCTTCAAAAAATACTATTAAGAAAATAAAGATATAAGCCACAGACAGAAAATATAAGTCACAGGAGAAAATATCTGCATAACATAGGTTTGCTAAAGACCTATATCTAGAATATATATAATGAACTGTTACAACTCAATAAAAAATTGGGCTCTTACACCCCAGTCAAAAATGGGCAAAATATATGCATAGACACGTCACCAAAGAAGACATATGGATGGCAAATAAATACACTGAAAAATATTCAATATTATTAGTCATTAGGGAAACGTATATTAAAACCATAATGAATATCACTTCATATTCACTAGAATGGCTATAACAAAAAAGACAATACAAGTATTGGTGCTGATGGGGAGAAACTGTAATATTTACATATTGTTTATGGGAATGTAAAATGGTACAGCCACTTTGGAAAACAATTTGTCAGTTTTAAAGAGTTAAACACAAACCACCCAACACTGCAATTTCACTCCTAGGTATCTATTCAAGAAAAGTGAAAACATATGTACACCCAAAGACATGTATACAAATGTTCATAGGCATCTTTCTTTCTCTTTTCTTTTCTTTCTTTGAATAAAGAGTCTTGCTCTGTGGCCTGGGCTGGGGGTGCAGTGGTATGACCTTGGCTTACTGCAACCTCTGCCTCCCAGGCTCAAGCGAGTCTCATGCCTCAGCCTCCCGAGTAGCTGGGATTACAGGTATATACCATCACACCAGGTTGATTTTTGTATTTTTTAGTAGAGACAAGGTTTCTCTATGTTGGCCAAGCTGGTCTCGAACTCCTGGCCTCAAGTGATCTGCCTGCCTTGGCCTCCCAAAGTGCTGGGATTACAGGCATGAGTCACTGCACCCAGCCTAACATTACTGTTAACAGACAAAAACTGGACACAATCCAAATGTCCATCGCCTGGTGAATGGGTGAACAAACTGTGTCATATCCTTATGATGGAATATTATTACACAATAAAAAGGAATGAAATTTTGATACAGGCTATAACATGAATAAACCTCAAAAACATTATGCATAGTAAAAAAGCCAGATGCAAGAGACTATACAGAATGTATAATTTCATCTATATGAATAATCTAGAGAAGGTAAATTTATAGAGAAAAATGCAGCTCAGTGGTTGCCTAGGGCTGGAGGTGGGAGTGAAGTACTATAAATGGGCACAATAAGGAAACTTTTTGGGGTGATAGAAATGTTGTATAACTGGACTATATTGAGGGTTACATAACCCCATAGATTTATGAAAAAAAATTTAACTGTATACCTACAATGGGTAAATTTGATAATATGCAATATATACTTAACTAAAGCTGTTAAAAATGTCAATATAGCCAAGTTTAGAAGGAACATGCAACATATGAGACTTCTCTGTCAGACCATTCTTTATGATCATGGCTGAATCACAATGTCCATAAACCACTGTCTTAGAGGGAGATGACCACAGCCCTATTACATACATGAGGGAAAAGTAGAGAATTGAGCATATCTTGAACTCTTTTTATGCACTAAGTATTATGCTGGCTCATTTTCTTAACATTGTCCTATTTAAACATCATGATGGATGTTTAAATCTCAAAGAAATTGAGAATTATTCCCATTTTGCAGATTTAGGCTCAGAGAAGTTGTTAGCATGGCAGAGCCATATTACCATGGGTTGGTGAAGTTGGATCTCAAATCGTGAGACTTACTGAAAATAACAGCTACCACATGGCTATGCTGGATTATGTAGCATGGGCCTAGGAAAAGGAAAGCCCCAAGCCAAGAATAAAGTCAGAAGCTACATTAACAGATACAGACTCCAATTTCCTGCCTGGGCAGGAAGGAAACAGCAACCATATTACTATAGAATCATTTGTCTTTCCAACAGAGTTTTAATAACTACAACAAATTAATCAATTAAAATTGGATTTGATATCTCATTATTACAGCAGAAAGTTTTCCAAAGTTCATTACGACATTATTACTTGTGATTTGATCAATCAATCTTGGGTAAGTTAACAAGATTCATTTTTAAGGGTGTGTGTGTGTGTGTGTGTGTGTGTGTGTTTATGACTAGGGCATGCTTTCATGTTAATATAACATAATTCATGAATGAATAATGAATAAACGACAACTAGATTCCTTTGGGGCTTAAGATTTTTTACTTTAGAAGGGGGACATTAGGAAGTTATTTTCAGGATACTGACTCAGCAGCTTATTAAATTACACTAATTTTCTACACACAGTGAAATGCTTAGGAAGGAACCAGAAAAGAACTCTTTATGGAAAACCTTGATAAGGTTCATCATCCATGAGATTTGTCATTATTATGAAACACTGCCTTTGAAAGGTCCAAACTTACCCACTTACGCCATTTGAGTGCCATCTGTTCCCTGTGGGGCTCCTGACTGACATGATTGGTGTATGACAGGCTGTATAGCATGTATGTACATACTCAAAAAATGGTGGTTACTGCTCAAATACATCAAAAGTGCTTCAAAGATAACCCTAAATAATATATAAATACAGTGATTATTATTGAGGTATGTACCACCACTAAAAAATCAGTTAGAGTTATGCAGTAAAGTTGAACATGAGTGTCATGGAAAATTTCTCCATAGAATAGCTTTATTCTCAAACATGTCTTTGGTTCTTACCATATTTCCCAGAGCACTTCAGGCTTTACCAGCAGATGGGTTTAAGAACCCATCAAGAGGCAGTTTAAAAACAGAGCAGAGGAAATGGAGTCCACTGTTCAATCTGCAACCTAACTTCAGACTTAGGGTTCACCAAGGTATGAAATAAGAGGAGCATGAGGCTTCAACTACTCTTCTTATACCAGAGAGCAGGCATGGTGCACGTGTGGGGTGGCCCGAAGATATCCAAATGCTGTAGGATAACATTGATCTAAAGGATCAATGTTACCTAACAATTCGACTAAAAATACTGTGATATTAAACTGACATTAGAATAGAAAATTCAAGAGATACTGGCCGGGTGTGGTGGCTCACACCTGTAATCCCAGCACTCTGGGAGGCCGAGGCGGGAGGATCACGAGGTCAGGAGATCAAGCCCATCCTGGCTAACATGGTGAAACCCCATCTCTAATAAAAATACAAAAATGAGCCAGGTGTGGTGGTGGGTGCCTTGTAGTCCCAGCTACTAAGGAGGCTAAGGCAGGAGAATGATGTGAACCCAGGAGGCGGAGCTTGCAGTGAGCTGAGATCACACCACTGCAGTCCAGCGTGGGTGACAGAGTGAGACTCCATCTCAAAAAAAGAAAAAGAAAAAAAAAAAAAAGAAAATTCGAGAGATATTTGAAATTTAAAATTTTTAAGTGTTTTTGGAACATCTGCAGTTCACCAATGGTGTAAATTCCCTCCTAGGTAAAGTTTGGTAAGCTGTGTGTGTGTGTGCGTGCACGCGCATGCACATACACTCGCGTGGTTCCACTGATGTGTCACAGTTTGGGTTTTAATAAGAAAATGAGCAGTGAGATGCATGGCATCACACTTCCAAGCTTCAGACAAGAGTGGCAATATCATGGATTCACTAGATTTAAGAGCCAGTTTGAGCTTTAGACAATGATAGTGGCAAGATCACAGATTTGTGAATTTATAGATTCCCCCATTTCCCCTGCATCCTTCCTTCCTCAGCCATTTTACAGGTGGGAGCGCTGAGGCTTAGAGACGCAATGAAGTTCTTAGGGTCATCCATTACATCAGAGGCAGAGGAAGGGCAGGGAGCTGGGTTTCCTGTCTCCATGGTAATTGGGTGGGTGTGTTTGTGGAGGGCTTCCTGAGTTGCACCCATGCTATATGCAAATCAAGACACAAAATGGCAACGAGGAAGAGTGATAATGTAAAGCTTAAACCATGATTTTACCCAGCATTGAGTGTATTTGTGCTGGTCTTTGAAGATTAGGAATATGGGACGAAATGCAATTAAAATGATAAAGTTAGTTGGTACAGGCTTGCAGAGAGTATAAAACTGAAAATGACTGTGTTAAATGCTTTTCTATTACTTGTTTTTTCTCCTAATCCCATCCAAATCATCACTTTTATCTCTTAAATGTGCATTGTTAAGAATCCCCGAAAGTAATTATTAACAAGTGAGCCAGCCGGTGCTTGTAAACCATTTTACAAACACAAAAGGCTCTGCAAATGTTTATTTTCATTACTGAAACTAATTCAACTATGGCATAATATAGTATTTCCAGACAATGCTTTTCAGCAATGCTCACTGTGCATGATAGGAAATGACATAGTTCATGCCTGAACTCTGGTTTAATCTGTGAGGTGAGCTGAGAAAAATGCATTTTCCACTTTTCTGCATTGAGACAACCAAAATGACCAAATAGGAGTCCTGAACTTCTTGGAGTTCATCTTTCAAGCCTGTGTCTCATGGACTACATGCTGCTGTTGTATAAAATCTTTTGATGTTCATTAGGTCCTAAGAGCAAATCTTGAAAGAAGAGTAACTTTTCTCATGAAGTGAGGCATCTTGCTTGGCATTAGAACTGACTGCAGACTTGCTGGCTGTGTACTTGACGTCAAAGGGACAGGGAATAGGAGATCTTCCAATAATACTCTTTAAGGTTCCTTACACGCTCTGTGAACATCAGCCCCTAAAATAGAGATGCCTCTTATGTCACAAAACAGAGAATAGAATTTGTGTGTGTGTGTGTGTGTCTGTGTGTGTGTGTGTGTCTGTGTGTGTGTACTGCGGTCTGTATTAGTTGTATTTTTTTTTTCTCTTTATTCTTATGCTGTGGCATCTGAGGCCTTCTGCATCTGGGTAGGGGTTGACCATTCCAGGGTTAGATAATTCCTAGAGATAGTAAACTTGTCTGCAATCACATCTTTGATGTGCAATTCCACCAAACCAGAGTTCATATGCCTCCCAACCCCCCATCTCCTTTAATCAGCCTCTTACAGTCCAGGGCACTATCCCTCAGCCCTAATCACCCCAGGGCTAGGTACCTGGCAACTAGGGACAATCCCTATAGCCCAGAGCCCACTAAAATCATTCAAACTAAACCTGTCTACCATGGTTACCCTGCCTTACCCATTTCTTTTTATGAAAACCACAATAAAGGCTCTCTGCATCCTCATTAAACCTGGTGCTTCCCCATGTGGCCCTGCATGGTGTGTAGTACCTCTTCTTTCCAGGGATCTGTGAGTATAAACTTCTTCCTTCATGACAGTCATTTCCATGTCTGCAAGTCTTACCACATCTGATGAAAACAAATCCCAGCTACATTTTTAAAAAGAGGCCCCTCATCCAATTGCAGCCACAGTAAAAAAACAGGGGTGGAGTGATAAACCCAATTCATCTGAGCACATCCTCAATTCCCTCTTTGTCTGGGACTCTTGCTGCAGGACTGGCTGTAGGTTGCCAGGCAACACCATCAGGTATGCTGCATACTGCCTATGGACGTTAATCCCTCTCTTTCAGGTCTTATTTACTTACTCATTGTACGTTCTTAAAATGTGGTCAGGACCACTCCCTACCCCCCCCCCCCCCCGCCCCATACCAGCCACAGAGTATTCTTGCTTATTTAAACAAACATTTTAGAGGCTTTCAATGCTTGATAAATGACACAGTGAACTATGGTGTAAGGGAAGGTGTGGACCAATGAAGCAGTCTACCTATTCTAACTATGCCATTAACACACTTCATTGAGGCCTCTTTGGCTCACTGCAATTTACCTGAACACTTAGGGGGAGAAATAAGCTATTTCTATTGTCTTCTTACTCTGACATTCCACTTTTCTCATCTCTGATTTTCGGATTTATCACTTCTATGTGATAGGAAGACTATTTTAATAAAATGTGCTAATGGGATATGGTAATTACATTTATAATTGGGAAGAATGGGGAACAGATGTATTATTGTTAAAACTGGGATGGTCCAGGAGAAGAAAGTCCCTCTGCCAGAAGAGTGTGTGTGTTGGGTTGAAGATGTATGATGGCCTGGCTTTCCCAAATGGAAATTATCTTCAGTTTTTGATATTATGATATCATTCTAAGCAAAGAACAGTGGTCCTATGTCATATATGAGAAAACACAAAGAAATGCCCTGTGAGATATCAAGACCTCTGATAATTTTGGCCCAATATCAGTTGGAAAACCTTAAGCATGACGGGGGCATAATCTCCATGAGCTCCTCTGCTCCAAGTCATCCTCTATATAAACGTACTGTAGAAGGGAAAACCTTCTATGCAAACATAGCTTCACAACATAGCTTGCTTGCTATGCAAACATAGCTTCACAACAAGTCCTCTTAGTACCCCCTTCCAAAAGGACTGCCAACCCCAACCCTGTCTATACAGAAGTTCTAGAGAACACAGCTTGACCTCCAAACCAAACTTCTGTCTACAGTATGTCAAAACATCCAGGTTGAAGGAGAAAGACTAAGCTCAACTGGTTGGCTAATCTATTTGCCACTAAACAGCTATTCTGTTTTTATTTCCCTACTGAAATAAATAAAAACAGTTTTTCTTATTTAAAGAGTGGTTTTATGGCTGCCAAGTCAACCAGGAGACAGTAATTGAGCACTAGCTGGCTGCAAGGTATCATCCAACATCTGAACCTTTCATCTTCGCCAAACTGTGAGCTTTATAGTTTCCCCTTATTGTTCTTAGATTACACTGGCCATGAATCAAGCACTAACAAACTCATGAGAAAGTGTTCCTTCTCCCCACAGTTCAGATTTCCCCGGTGGGAATTCATGTAAGACTGTCACCCCTGTCTGTCAGCTCAAAACAGCAAATGTGGCAGGCAGATCTCTTAGAAAACCCATCCTAAACAAATAATCCAGAAGAATAAAAAGCCACAGGCAGTAGGATGGTCTTTGTAGTTTTTTTTATAATTATAAAAAACTATAAGCAGCTTAAATATTAAACAGTAGAAAGGTGGTTAAATAAAATGCCAGCATAGCATAGTGGTTATGAGCATAGCTGAGCACATGTCTGTCTCTGTCACTCACAACTGTGTGTCCTTGGTCAGGTAAGCTAACCTCTCAGCCTTGGTTTCCTCACCTGTAACATGGGCATAATATGGTCGAGTGTGAAACGAATTTATAAATATTATGAGAATGAACTGCATTAATATTTATTATAATATTTATGTACCTGATACACAGGAAGCACTATGTAAGCATTTTGATAAACAAAGTGGTACCTTTTCTAGAAGAAGAATTTTACAGCTTTTACAAATGATTATCAAGAAACAAGAAAAAAGGCCCATAAAATCACAAGCACTCTGGGTAAAATATGAATATGAAAATTCATCAAGGGACTAGATGAAATAAACATAGTTGCATTGGGCTGAGAGGATCTTCTGCTTTCCAGACATTCTGTATTGCTTTCGTTAGTCAAAGAAGTTTTGATGAGGCTTGGAGAGGGCTAGGGGAAGGAGTTGGAAGGAACATTCTTCCTGGGCCTCTGATTGGAACAAATCACTTGGTCCTTCTGGCAGAGCTGGGAGGGTTGTCTGCTCTACCCAGAGAGTTAATAGAAACCTACTAATAAAACTGTCTTCGAAGAGAAAGACAGATGAAGAGGCAGGTTTCAGCAGCCAGAAGCCAGGAAAAGAGTCTAAAGTCAGTGGGGCTGCCACCTCCTTTCTACCTGCTCTGATTCTCTCCAGTAGCGCGGCCCATCAGGGGAGGGCAGGAGCTCAGAGCATCTTGGCAGATTAGACGGCTGGACAAAGAGATCAAAGCATCTGAGACTTACAAGGTAGGGATGCACTACTCTCATTTGTCAGGACTTGTGCACATTTAGTGAAATAAGTATCTCCAGTAATGGAAAAGAGGTGTCAATACCAACATCAACACAAACTACCAACGTCAATGCCAAACATTCCTTCCTTTCCTCATTCTCTGATCTCAGTATCTTATCAGCTTTTGCCTGGAGGGGTGCGTGTTCTGCAGTGTAAAGCAACATGAAGGCCGGCCGCGGTGGCTCACGCCTGTAATCCCAGCACTTTGGGAGGCCGAGGCGGGTGGATCACCAGGTCAGGAGGTCGAGACCATGGCGAAACCCCATCTCTACTAAAAATACAAAAAATTAGCCGGGCGTGGTGGCGGGCGCCTGTAGTCCCAGCTACTCGGGAGGCTGAGGCAGGAGAATGGCGTGAACCCCAGAGGCGGAGCTTGCAGTGAGCCGAGATCTCGCCACTGCCCTCCAGCCAGGGGTACAGAGCGACACTCCGTCTCAAAAAAAAAATAAAAAAAATAAAGCAACATGAATACAGCAGTGTGTGCCCTCTGTGTTCATGTGGTCCCCACCACTCCTTTTACTCTGTTCTTACAGTTCCTAAGGCTAGAAAGAAACCTTAGAGATTGCCTCAGCCCATTGGTTCTCAAGACTGACCCCTAGCCTACTGCTGGAGTGACTGAGAATCTCCCAGGAAGCTTAAAAATAAAGTTCTCTGGCCTTATGAAGTAATAGTTCTGGGGTGGGGCCCAGGATTCTGCATTTTTAGTCTCCCCCACCCCCAGGTAAATCCCAGTGATGTGTGAGAATCAGAAATCATCTAGATCATGTTTAGTGAGAGGAAGTGACAAGACTAAAGCTTTGCCTCTTTCTTCTTTCAATCACTTTCTATTTTCTTCTCTACTTTCACTGTACTTCCTCCACCTTCCTCTACATCCCTCAAAATCTGTCTCTTTTTCTGAGCTTGGATTTGCATTTTAACTACAAAAATGAAAACCTTCCACTGGGGGAAAGAAGGCTGACAATCTATTTTTGCTACTAAACATGCTGGCATTGTGCCAGCATGGTCCAATACCCTAACATCTGTCTCAGGCAGCGGGAAGTGTGCCTGAGCCATGCACACATCTGTCCTGGCAACTACAGTGAAGACACAAATGAAATACTCTGAATTAAATTTGAGTGAGCTATAAGCCTAATGAGCACTATTAGCATATCTGCATGCATTTAAGAAAAAGCTACTGTTAGCCTGATATTGTCTGGACCTCCTTCAGAGACCAAGAGGATCTGAGAATTTAAGCTCAGACCTGGGCCTTGTTCTATTGTCTTAATTGGTTATCTGGGGACTAGACCACCACCATCCCCCCCACCATTAAGAAAGTGGGGATAGTTGATATCACTAGGGGGGCTATCATTCTCACTGGCTTGTACCCTCTATTCTTCCTTCTACCTGATGAGAAAGTTGTCTGCAGAGATTCTATACTTGAGAATTAGCTAGACATGCTTTGCATTCTAACCTAATTTATGACAGTCATCCTGGAACACTCTCTCTGTGTGCTCCTAATCCTTCTGTGCCAGCTCTCAGTCCCACTTTCCACCAACAGCCCCAAGACCCCCGTCCTACTCTACTACTCATCGACACATGGGTTGCTTTGGCTCAGGCATGTTCTTTCTCCAGCCTGTCCATCTCCCTACAAGGACTGGGACAGAGATCTGAACAAATATAAGGCTCAATGAAGACATCAGACTACCGCTTTATATTAGTGTTTTTTTTTTTTTTTTTTTCTGGCAGCCTAGCAACCTGGTATTAATAGCTTAACACTTATGTGATACTTCTTGGTTAGCCTGGCTAGTTGATATTTCAGGTCTGGGAACACAGGCAAAAACAAGTGATTTCTTTGTGCATAAATATAAATCTCCATGAGGGTTCTAAGCCCCTTGACTCCTGTGTGTGTGCAATCCCTGTTTTAATAATACAAGTGTTATTTTGCTTTTAATGAAATAAAAAAAAAGCAATGGGTCTGGGGGCAGACACTGTGAGATTTAAATCCTGGCTCCAATTTGACAGCTTTAATGATTCTTCTATTACGTCTGCTTTGTTTTTTGCCTGCCTTTGATATGTAGGAAAATTCTTTAGAAAACTTAAACATGACTAAGATTTAAAAAAAAAAAGTGGGGGGTGCTTTTCCTAATGTTTGAACTAGACATTAAGGGTAGACATGCACTCGGACATTAGATATGCTAGAAACAGCAGGAATGAAAACAAGACAAAGGATACTATTTTTGGGGAAAACAGTCAATTTAGACAAGAGCCCTTCTCAGTTTTAAAATTATCTGTCTAGCTGTTTCATTTTAACAAGAGAGGTTGTTCCCCTATAGACAGTCCTATTACCCTTTTTTGGCTACAAATTGTTTTCATTCAGGGGGACTTGGTGAACTGTGTACCTTACATCATGTGGTTTTCTTTTCTTCAGCGGGCCCAGCTGCAATGCTGATGTTGCTCATCCAGCATCATCACTTCTGGCCTGTAATTATGTTTTCCCATGAAATTACAAGGCAAAGTAATGTAACCAAGTTGCCCAGAACCCAGTGGTGGCCCTAACATTGCACTCACTATCTCCCTCTTGGCTCTCTCAATGTCCCACAGGATCAGGAAGAATCTGGACTGGAGGTTGGAATATCTTGGATTCCAGGCCTAGTTTTGCCAAATAATGCTTTTGGGCAAGTCACTGCACACTTCTGCTCTTCTGAAAAGTGAGGAGGGCCTTTCTAGATAACAGTAATAATAACAACTCACCCTGACATGGGGCTTTATAGTTCACAAAATGCTCTCAGGATGTTTCATTTCATGCTGACTACTTTCCAGGTAGGCATATGAGTCATCAACCTGTCCAATTACAGAGAAGGCAACAGTGGGCCCAGGAGTTCCCTACTGAGCCTAACACCACATGCTAGATGAGGGTGAGCAGGAGAACTGCAGCTCTAGGTTCTCAGCTCCTTGCTCTGCTTACTTCTCCATCCCTCCCTCCAGAAAAGCTTTGCTCAAAGCCTCCTTCCAGATCTCAAATGCTATGGCTCTCAGGGTTCCTGGCAAACTTTGTCTAGTTTCTGCATAAAAATATTTGGATAACTTACATCAATCTCCAAACTTGCCCTTTTAATGAAACAACCATTAAAAAAGTACTTATGACCTAAATGCTAATAATATATGACTGCAGCATCTCAAGTTCAAATTAATCATTTTACCATAATTTGTTGTTACAAAAGTACCTAGTGGGGAGGGGATACTTCATAAATCAGGGGCGAAAGACTTTCGTTTACTTGATAGATAAACCCCAAGTACTCTTGTCCACAGTAACACTCCCAGGGTCAGTGAAATTTGATTTCAGGCAAAGAAAATACATTATTCATTTAGCGGTTCTGTTCTCATTAGATTGAAATGGCACATACATCCATTTCTTTATTAAAAATTCTTCAGGAAATAGGACATATAGATACTTTAAATCTCATAAATCTGAAATTACCCCAGTTGTGAATCAGCTAACATCATTAAAGGGAATGGGCTGGCCTACAATTTCCTGAACTTCACCATCTCAGTAGCAGCCATTTAATAAAAGCTGATGTACATTTAGTTTTAATTAGTTTCCATCAATAGTTACAGAAGTTTAAAAAATAATCAAGCAAACCAATAAAAAGACATCTCAATATTGCTACTTGGGAATTAAATTGATTCTATCCTTCTGCAGATAAGAGAATTATCATAGGAGGCAAATCCCCCATCTCCAGAAATAATCATTATATTGGTATTTAAATTAAATTGTCTGGAAACAATCATATTTGAAGGAAGTAGAGAAAACATCCTGAGATGAGTCATCGTGAGGTGATGGCTCTGGGACTTAAGGCTGTGTGTTTCTGTAGTCTTACAGTTTTCTTTAGCTTCTCAACTCTAAATTGCATTTTTTAAAAAGTAAATAAACAACACAAAAATGGTGGCTTCACTTTTTATTACCTCATTCTTCTGAAAAGTTCAGAGAATTTTAGTCCCATGTTGCTATCAGCTCAAAATAACCCTAGGGTTGGTTGGAAGATTTCTGTTGTACAATAAAGCTTTCTTCCTTATATTTAACACTATCACTTATTTTCTGCCTGAAGATGCCCTGCATTTTTATAAGGATGAAAAATACAAATGCTTATTATCCAGAAAAGCACTTCTAGTAAATTAAATTCATTCAAACCACATCAAATAAGGCAAAGAGGACCAAACACTTACAGAAAGTGGTACATTAATATTCAGTCATAACAAATCTGAGACTTTCTGCACAGTAGCCTGGTTTATCTTTGGCAAAGGATGGCAGTGGTCCAGTTTGCAACATCTCCCCTTGGTGTACGGAAGTTGATTTCTATGTTGCCAGCTGCCACTGGATGCAATTTTAAAATTCAAGTTGACAACCTCTTAACTCTTCTGTTACACTCTAATTGAGGTGATGGTCTCTGCTTCCAATCTGAATTAGACAAGACACTGTGAGATAAGAGGAATCTTCAATATGTTTAAAAAAAAAAAACAACAAAAAACCTCACACACAAGATGTAGGCACGTTCTACTTCAATTTCATGTAAGTGGAGAAAAAGAAAATGGACTTAAGCTGCACAAAGAATGCTCATGCTTGATGAGTTAGCCAGCAAAACTACTCAACATCCTTCTTAGGAAGGAACTAAAAATAAAGGGTCCTAGTTATGCTTGAAAGTTGGCACTGGCATAAGGCAGGAAGTTGGTGAGATGAATCCTTAAGATCCACTCGAATTCAGGAATGTGTATTTTGTTAATCTTTGGTCTTGAGTGCATCTAATTCAATACCGGACAGTGTCCAAACCTCATTCATTTAATAGCCAACACTTGTCAAGGGCTTACTATGTGCCAGGCTCTGTGTTAGGCTTGGGAACAGATACAAAGAAGGTTTCTACCCTGGAGGAGTGTGATAAAGGCTTTCATGGAGAGAAGTGCTAAATTCGATGAGAATTCAAAGGTAGGCATGATTGATTCATCCGTGGACTCAGTGTTGAAGTGAGTTGGAGGCTGGATCCTTTGATGAAAGGCAGATGGTTTAAATGAATATTCTATCAATGAGAATTAACATTTCCTAACAGGTATTTACTGGTAAATTGATTCCTCTTTGTGTCTCAGAAAAAGCAACTTGTCTTACAAGGTTAAATTAAGCACAATTCTGTTCCCTATTGTTTTTAAGAATATTATGTTTAGAGCATGTTACTCTTTTCTCTCAAAGCTCCATTCACCTAATACATCACTTGTTATTCCTGGTCTCAGAAATAAAAGCATGCTAGTACACCAACTTTATCGATAGGGAAACTATGACCTAGAGAATGTCTCATTTGGCCAGTTATTTGGCTTAAGTTGGTGTAAGCAAATGGCATATGAAATAGAACTGGAAGCCAGGCATCCTCTATCTCAAGCCCAGAGCTCTCTACAAAGCTTTGCTTGATCAAACTGCTAAGTTCAGAATTTTACAGCAGGGGAGTTGTGGCTAGCGTATCTGTGTCTCTGAGAAAAGGAGAGGACTTTGGTGCTTTAGAGTTTGAAACCAATGCTTTAAAAAAATCTTTATAAAAACTGTCTCCAGGGTCCCCATAGGAGGCAGTCTCCAAAACAAAACCACGCGTGCCTACCACCTAATTGTAGAACACTTGGGTGGGCTGTTCATGCCTGACACATTCTATAAGCAGCAGAATTCCAAGTTCCAGGCATGTTGTTTATTTCTCTTATGATGACAATCGGTGCCAAAGCTAACAACAAGCAAGAGGCGGACAAAGGTAGGATCAAAGAAAAGCTTGAGATCAACCCAGACCCTGGCAATGGGCCTAATGAGGACTGGGCAAGGAAACCATCACTTTGTGAGGTTAACATAATAGAACTAGAGGGGAGCTTAGCAGTGAAACCTTTATTTGAAGAAATCTTATGAAGAATCTTGATGTTTATAAAACAACTTCCTTCCTACCTGAGCAGTTTTTTGGAGCACAGTTTGAAAACCTTGAACTTGCCACACATATTTCCTCATCCATACTTGCACACATGGCATTTTATATCCCATGTATAAAAACATTCTCTTCTTCCATTTACCAATCTGGTAAACTTCTACTCAACCATCAAGATTCCTACAAAGTGTTTTCTAACAGAATCATCTGAGGCACTTGTTAAGAATACAAATTCATGGGCCTCGTCCCAAATGTACTAAATCTAGATTTCTCTTGTTATCAAGCTCCTAGGGGGATGGATTCAGATGTGCAGTCAGGGTTGGGAACCATTGCAGATCCTGCTCAGCCAAATGATTTTTAACAAGACACGACTTACAGTGGGATTAACTCTGAACATTTTGGGAAGGGAGGAAGGCAGTAGAGAGACCATGTATGTTTGTACTTTGCCAAGAGTCTGGAGCTGAGAAAGGCCAAGATAGAAGGGAAAGGAGTTGAAATGGCTCCAGGTACCTTGAGGAACCCTGCCTTCTGCATCATAGGCAGTATAATATAATGAGTTTGATGGCTTCATTAAGGACATAGAAGTGGGAAAACAAACAAGTTCAGGGGCATAGGACATCTAAGGGGCTTATAATAATTAAAAAAAATCCAAATTTCTCTTGGGTGAGGCTCAGAGAAATTCCACAGCGCCATGAAGGTTGCAGCTGTCCCATAAAAAACAAAAAACAAAAAACAAAAAACAAAAAACAAACTTAGTGGTAGGCCTGGTGTGTCGGCTCACGCCTGTAATCCCAGCACTTTGGGAGCCCCAGATGGGAGGATCACTTGAGCCCAGGAGTTTGAGACCAGCCAGGACAACACAGGGAGACCCTGTTTCTACAAAAACTAAAATTAGCTGGGTGTGGTGGCACATGCCTATGAGCCCAGCTACACAGGTGGCTGAGATGGGAGAACTGCTTGAGCCTGGGAGGTTGAGGCTGCAGTAAGCTGTGATGGTGCCACCGCACTCCAGCCTGGGCAACAGAATGAGACCCTGTCTCAAAAACAGACAGACAAACAAACAACAACAACAGAAACAAAAAACTCCATGGTGGTAATTTAAACTTGTTTTTTCTTTTGGTATTTCCATTTATATGGGCTTTACAGAGTGACAGAAAGAAAACAACCCACTGCTTGTTTTGACTGATGATTCTAATTACTATTAGAACAACATTTTTGGGATTGAACTCTGTGTGTTATACATGGTTTGACTAAAAAATTCTCCTTATGACCCTTTGCTCCCATCTTCATAAAATATCTCCATACAAAAGCAAAATATTAAGTTATTATATGAGCAGCTGGTGTTAATACAGTGTTGATCCCATTTAAAATGTCTAAGCATTATAGTTAGTGTCATTTACCATCTGAAATCATAACATGACTTATTTGCATAAAATCTCTGGGCCCTTCTTCATTTCTCATTGCAAATGAGGTATAGGGCTGAGCTGGTGTGATTTTACTACCTTTGTTTCCGCATGCTCCAAGTTCAGGTAATCCACAGAGAATAAAAAAAGTTACATGCCATTTTCTTTGGCTTTTGCTTTTTCATTAACCACTCTATCTGATGCAGGCTAGTTCTTGTCAGTTTCCTATTTGTTGTATAATTTAACTTCAGGGTTCTGTTTCTGAATTGGTTTTTTTTTTTGGAGATGTAGTTTCATTCTGTTGCCCAGGCTGGAGTGTAGTGGCACTAACTTGGCTCACTGCAACCGCCACCTTCTGGGTTCAAGTGATTCTCCTGCCTCAGCCCTCTGAGTAGCTGGAATTACAGGAGTGCACCACCATGCCTGGCTAAGGTTTGTATTTTTAGTAGAGCTGGGGTTTTGCCATGTTGGCCAGGCTGCTCTCAAACTCCTGACCTGAGGTGATCCACTCAGCTTGGGCTCCCAAAGTGCTGGGATTACAGGCGTGAGCCACTGCACTTGGCTGAATCGGTTTATTTTTTCCATGAAGAGAGAACTAAGTCTCACAGAAAAGGGTTAGAAAACAAAAAAGAGAGTGATAACTAAGTGGCTGATAGTTATCTTACCTCTTTCAGGTCTTTACCAAATTGTCAGCTTAGGGATGCCTTCCCTGGTCACCTTGTCTAGAATTTCACCTCCTCTCTGCCCTCCACATTTCCTATTCCCTAGCCTGCTCTGTCTCCCCCTTCTTAGCACTTACCACAATCTAATAGAATGCATGCTTACTGTTAATCCTGTTTATTGTTTGTCTTTCCTTCCAGCAGGCTCATCAGGGCAGGGACTCTGTCTTTTTCACTGCTATATGCCCCCATCTGCACAGTGCTTGGAACATAGTAAGAGTTCAACATGTATTGGTTGAATGGATAAGTGAATAAACACATATTGCTTCTAATGAGGGGGCTGAACCAGCTTAGGGAACAAATATTTGGACGGTCCACGTTTTAGCTTCCACATCCTAGGCAGTATAATATAATGCAGGGATTCCCAAATGTTTTTGATTCATGCAGCCCTTGATTAGGTCCAAAAAACTTAAAAATTTATATCCCAACAACTTAGTAGCCATTTGAAAAAAATTACACATAAACTGACAGAAAAATTATTTCATTCTTAAATCTGCGCTTACTTCCTAATGGGATGCCTAATGGGCACTACACGACTTTTCAAACCTCACAGTCAGATTGTACACTATTACCCACAGTTCCTGTTCCACACTGATTTTCACATGGTGCTTGCCCTCAATGACAAGTGCTGAAAACCCAGCTTCCCAAAGAAATGACGTCATCAAAAGGAAGGTGGTGAGTTCTAATGTGGAAACTGTGAACTTGAGCTAGTATGGTAGTTCACGTGGTATCTGACTGATGTCGAGTACTGCTGTGCTTCCATCCACAGTCAGTTCACTGTAGTACCCTGGGGCACCTTGGTGCAGTTTCACAACCTTGAGTACAGTGGCTGAATGCAGATTCTTTGAAATTGTGTGAACTTGGGCAAATTTTCCCATGTATAAGAAAGAGAAAAGAATAATATCTACTTCAATGTTGTGGTTATTCTTTTTATTATGGAGAAATTTCAAACGTACATAAAAGTGTGCAGGATAAATCGATGGACCCCGAAATCCCATCACCAAGCCCCAAGAACCATTAAGTCATGGCCAACCCTGTTCCAGACATCCCTCCGTGCTCCACTACCCACAGTTGGGACGTAAACTCCAGATCTCATCTGGAAATATTTCTATATTTAAAATATGTAAAAATTGCTATTACTATATGGGGACTGGCATGGTGCCTCATGGCTGTAATCCCAGCACTTTGGCAGGCCAAGGCAGGCAGAGCACTTGAGGTTAGGAGTTTCAGACCAGCCTGGCCAACATGGTGAAACCCCATCTCTACTAAAAACACAAAAATGAGCCAGGTGTGGTGGCGCACACCTGTAGTCCCAGCAACTTGGGAGGCTGAGACAGGAAAATTGCTTAAAGCCAGGAGGTGGAGGACAGAGAGATGAGATCGCACCAC
Source organism: Piliocolobus tephrosceles (assembly GCF_002776525.5). Lineage (NCBI taxonomy): Eukaryota > Metazoa > Chordata > Mammalia > Primates > Cercopithecidae > Piliocolobus > Piliocolobus tephrosceles. The sequence goes on along the minus strand of NC_045435.1, from coordinate 155,752,476 downwards.
TGTACTCAGCCTGGATGACAGAGCAAGATTACATCTCAAAAAAACCCCAAATTATTATATTATGAATTAATATATGTAAAGCATTACGCACAGTGCCGAGCATCCTAAAGTGTTAGGTACTGTATATAAACACTCACTGCCTCCTCTGCAGGGAAGCGTCATCAGACAGGTGGGAGGTGGAGTGTTCCATGTGATTTTCCCCAACATGAAGGTACACTCATGATCACAGGGAACAGGACTGCTGCAAATGCACGTACCACTAGTGTATTTGAGCAAACATTCTCTCCACAAGGAACTTCTATTCACCCCTCATAGAGAACACGATGTTCTAAAGGCATGCGATTTAAACAATACATATAAACAAGCAAGCCACATCAAGTTTAGTCTGATTTCTTTGTTCTGGGTAGAAATGTCCTCTGGGTGGGGGAAAGCTGAAGGCCATATTCATTCATCTTACCTCCTGCTGCTTTGGATGCAGTGAGGTTTTACTTATAACTGCATCAGAATGCTGCTCATCTGTTAGAGCACAAATTCAGAAGTATTAGGAAAAATCAGTTTAGGGCAGGAGGTCGAACTTTCCTGAAACTGTCCTGCATACACATTTGATTGTGAGGAAGGCGCAGCTACTAATTTATCCAGTCGTTCAGGCATGAGGTGTATAAATGACCACGGGGGCAAGAAACAATTGCTCTTTTCTATTAACAATTTCATATAATTCTCCCTTCTATCCTTGGGCTTGATTAAAATGCAACGGAAATTGTCCCTCTTTTGGGATCTCCAGGTCCATCATGCTGAACCCAGCCTGAGGGTCACAGTGAGCGAGGGATGATGTTGGGAACATAAAGTACATCATTGATTTTTATGCTACAGCAGCAAAATTCTCCATTTGGTGCTTCTGAATTTGTTTGCTCTTGAACCTAAGTGATTATCTGCGTTCAACAAAGTTGAACAAATTATTGATCTGTATATTTTTATTTTGAGAGTGTTTGGTAACCAATCTGAAAGATGCCCTAACTAAAAATTTTTTGGGTTTCATTTAGTTGAAGGGCAAATTTTAAAATTAAACCATCTATAGCAAACATCTATTTGTTTTAGGTGATAAGTATATCTTAGAAGATGTTTTGAAATCCTATCAACGTATCTTCTCTCAGTGTTCATTTTATCATCTACCATCATTATATTGTAATTTCTATCTAGCACTTCCCAGAGACAACTGACAATCCCATATAAAGGAGCAAGGAAAAACATTCTTTGGCAAACAGAATGAACTGGCTAGAAGTACCTTTAACCTCCATGACAACTTACAGAGGGTCGGGATTCAATAAAATCACATTTGTCAGTAGCTTGTTCAGGGAGTAGATACGCATGAGATACTGTATTAGATACTTGACTAATCCATGGTTCTTTGTTTAAACCCAGTTTTTACTGGGTTAATAGAATCATTAACTGAGGTCACTCACACCCATAGATATACTCAGGCTTGATCCATTTTTTAAAAGGTTTTACAAGTAAGGTTTGGGAAGAATTTTAATCCATATCCTTTATGAGTGATCTGCTCATTAGCCCTAAACCTTACTACATAAAAATGTCTGGAGCAGGTGAGTTATTAAAAATAACAAACATCATCTTGCCAGCCAGCCACAGCCTCAATTCCAGTAGCACCAAGGCAGGTCTTTGAGGGACCCGAGCCTCCTACTTTTCCAAGTCCCCTGCCTGTTTTTAAAGCAAAGAGGAGCACAGGATTCAACTGTTGGAAGCAGAAAAACAGAGAATACTCACATGTACGTATAAACTAGTGGCAAATCTAAGAAAATAGGGTTAGAGAGGCAGATAGCAGAAAGAGACTACCTAAGAAAATCAAACCAATCCAACTCATATTGGTTCGTTTTCTGCTTTCCTGATAAGAGAAGTTTTTTTGGTTACTATGGCAGTGGGGATCTAGAGATAGGATCTATGTAAGTGTTCAGTGGATACACAGGTGTGCTTAGGACCATTTAGTGGCCAACGGCCCAGGTATTTCACTACTGTTTTGTTCCCCTTGCTATTATCTTATGTAGCCCAAGGTTCGTAGAGGTAGGAACATGTAAGTCACATTTGAGAATCCTTTTCAGAACTGTTGAAAAGCTGAGTGTGGGCTTGGTGCAGTGGCTCATAGCTGTAATCCCAGCAATCTGGGAGGCCAAGGCGGGAAGATTGCTTGAGCTTAGGAGTTTGAGGCCCACCTAGGCAACACAGTGAGAGTCCCATCTCTACAAAAAAATGTTTTAATTAGCTGAGTGTGATGGCATGTGCCTGTAGTCCTAGCTACTTGGGAGGCTGAGGTGGGAGGGTCCCTTGGGCCCAGGAGTTCAAGGTTCCAGTGAGCTATGAACACACTAGTCTACACCAGTCTGGGCAGCAGAGTGAGACCCTGTTTCTAAAAAATAAATAAATAAAAGTTGGGTGTGGTAAATTAGAGATGACCACAGATTCTTTGCTGCTTCTCCCAATTATGTGTTTGTTCTATTTCTAGGGGTTTGTGTGGCTCAGAAGAAGAGAGTTTTATCACTTTACATCATCCCATTGAGATACTATAGAAGGAGTTTACTGAAAATTTATGGGGTTCCACTCTGGGGGTAATGTTTGTCTTGAGGTTTGATATTTCATTTATTCATCCAACACACATTTAATGAGAACCTACTGTGTTCTGTCACACAAGTGACCAAATGCTTAGGGAATGATGAGGTAGTGGTGGACGTCATGTGTGCGCTCTAACTGGAAATATTATTGGAGGGGACACCATTGGGTCAAGATAGCTTTGTAAGTTCATGTCATGATGTTCCCCCTCCACCTCAAACACATAACAATGCCAGTTATAATACAAAAATAGGAAACTAAAAAGATGTAACTGGACTCCAAAACAAGATAAACATATCCAAGGGCCAGAATGGAACAGAAAGGCAAAAGCAGTGAGTGGGGGGCTGAAGCAGCTGGGCACCCAGTCTGGGGGCAGGCAGGCAGTGATGGTGGTCTAACTCTTACAGGAAAAAGGGACTAAAATGACTCATAAAAACTAGGGGATTAGGCTCATGGCCTCACATTTGGGGCTAAGACAGGGCTCTTTTGCTTGACAAAGTAGTGTGGAAAAAAATGTGCCATTGCTTGCTACTAGAGGCTATAGCTTTTAGCAAGTGGTAGGTCTACAAAAGAAGAACAAATACGTGATCTGATCAGAAACTGAACCAAGCTGCCTGTGGGTGCTTCAATATTAACAACGTCTCTCTGAGGCAAGAGCTTCAAAACACCATTTAAATACATAATTCTAGACTGCTGTCCCAGTGGAGAATACTGAAAACCACTAAATAGGAAGGGTGGACTTCCTTCCCAACTCTGCTTCTCCCAGCCACAGAAAAAATAAATTATCTTTCACTTAAAATGAGCTTGGAAATCAAAATTCTAAAACACAGGAGGAAACCTAATACTAACAAAATCAGTGATTGCTTTTAAAATTTATTCTACATCTGTGTTATCTAATATGGTAGCCACTAGCCATATGGATGATTTACATTTAAATAAAAATTAATTAAGATCAAATGAAATTCAAGGGCTCAATAGCCACCATATTGGACAGTGCAGATATAATTTCTTTTATTGCACAGTACTGTAGATGAAATATATTTTATAAAACAATTCAACAAGGATTTTAAAACAAATTTATGATGCTCAAAAGATAAATGAAGAAATATCTTCCACTTTAAAAAAGAAATTATAAAACAAAGATTGCCAAAATGAGGCAAGAACAAATAAATAAGCGTTGGTAAACATACTCATCAAACTAAAAAAAAAAAAAAAAAAAAAAACTTGAAACATGGAATAAGCCTTAGGTAATGATTCAATAGAAGATGAAACTGAGGAATTAATCTAGGATGTAGCACAAAAAGAAAAACTGAAATGATCTTGTAAAAACTAGTTGAGAAGGAGGGTTGTAGATAATTCTTGGCTTGAGTAAGATAGGGTTTTGTCATTAATCTGGGATGGTCTGAACAACAGAGGCAGCAATTCAGAAAAATAATATGCAAAGAAGAGAAGAAAGCCATTTTTTGGAAAAGGTAAGCTCAAAACAGCTGGCTGATCACCAAACAGTCCTTAGTCGCAGCAGCCATGGGAGCTGGGATTCAGCATTTCCAGGGATGTGCTGGCTGTGACCTTTCAGGCTCCTGTCTCATGAGAAGAGGACAAGGTAGGAATGTCATCGTGTAGTGAAGGTGGCCATTTGAAGACAGACTGAAGGAACAAGGAGAATCTGTTGTTGGTGCTTAGAAGCTAGTTTGCCTGAGAGAGGTAGGCCCCAGGTGGGGGGCCTAACCACTGCTGGCCCCTTGAACAAACGGCCCTTTCTATGCATAAATTACTTAGGACTCTGGGAAGTATAAGACTCTCAACATAGGGTGTGAAGGTGGAGGAAAGGGCTAACCCTGCAGAATCCAGCATCATTCCACCTCGCTGACAGAGGATGAAGGTAGTGTCAAGAGCTGAGCAACAGACATGGCTGCAACATGACACGAGCTCCTGGGGGATATATGCTGCCTCTTCCTGCTGTCTTGGAGCTGGTGACTAAATAGAGAAGCCCAAATGGAAGGATGAGAAAGACATGGCTGGCTGCAGGAAGACTTCTTGTCAGAATGCTTTAGAACTGTACTTTCCAGTATGGTAGCCACTAGGCACATGTGGCCTCTGAGTGCTTAAAATGTGGCTTGTCCATGTCTGCTACCTGGAAACATTCTGCTCAAGTCTTGCCTCTTACATCTCTTGGTTCAGAAATGCTATTGCTGAGTTTTCTGAGTATCTGAGAGACACTAAATATGTGGCATATGAATTATAATTTTCAAAAACACAGAAAGCAACACCAGACACCACCTACAATTTTATCTTTCCTTGAAATTTCCAAGTTCGCACGCGCTATCTCACTGCCATTGTTAGAAACATCAGTTATCAGCACATAGTACCATAATTGCTGAAAGTGTAAGAAATTAAGCTTTGTCTGGACTGACCCTATGACAGAACTTGAAAGGTGTTTTTTGGAAGAGTTCCCTGATTCAGTCTCTTATTTGTCTCACTTTCAAAAAGTAGACTATAGAGGAAAGCTGCTGATTGTGTGAACTTTCTGGTTGCTCAGATTCTGAAAAAATAGCACTTTCCTGTAATTAAATTGTAAGGAGTTAATTGTAATTAAATCGCACAGCATATGAGAAAATCTGTCACTTCTCAGAATTAGCTCTGAGAATAAAACTGAAATGACATGGTAATTAAGACCTGAAATGCAGAGGTTTTCAGATGGTTCTTGTCTGGGATGGAATACATGGTTATTTCCTGAAATCTTCGTTGTGTTATTTTCTCTCACGCTGGTAGATAATCAGAAAGATTACCACACCTGCATGCACAGGATGCTGGGTTATTAATCTGGGGAAGAAATTTTTTCTCTACCTTTTATTTGCTTAAATCTAGAGGTAGGTATAAACCACCGCCACCTCACTCTTTACAAAAATCCTATTTAAAAATATTTTTTAAAATGGCACAAATAATTATATTTTTAACATTTAAAATCTAAGTAATGCAGATAAGACAAAAAATCTCACTACTCTTGTTACCCCTCACCTACTCTACTGCCCAGAGTAAACTGCTGCTATCTATTTGTGTGACCTTCCTGAGTTTTCTTGTTTATACACATACATGTGTACACTAAGATAAGCCTTCACATAAATAATACCATATTATATGCATTGGTTTTCATTTATCCATATGTTTTTGAAAATGTTCCAAGTTAATACTAATAAACCTTGCTCTTTTTAACTGCTCCTTAGTATTGCCTTAAATAGTGGTACTTTTTTTTTTGTTTTTAATCAAACCATTCATTCCTCTGTGAGCATTTACGGGGCATTATGCCCCACTTTTCATTATTACAAACAATGCTGCAATGTACTTCACCTTTCATAAAGAGGTGTGGAGACAGGCAGTAAATACATTTTTAACTTTACAAAAAACAGAAGAGGAGAAATAAAATTATGATGGGCAAATGGAGAAGCACAATAGCAAAACAACGGCATGTTTTCACCTGGTGCCAGGTACAGGAGATTCTTCTTGGGTACCATCTGAAAACTTGAATTAAACATCCATGAATTAAAATGACAAGCTGAAGAAAGTATTCTAAGCTCATCATAGATGAAGAGTTTATGCAAGGATGTAAGAAACAAGATGACTGTGTAAAGAAACATGGATGTGTTGTGGCGGGAGAAGAATGTAAATGAGACTGTGATCCTGTATCTCTGGAATCCAGCAGGGAGCCCCATGCAGCTTTAAATACAACTAGGAAAACCTGGGAAGGAGAGTCTTGTAAATCCCTTTTAGAGTCCCTTTTGATTCTTATTTGCTTAATTACTCTCTTACCTCAAAGAAAAGCAGCAACAGTAGGTTTGGCAGAAAGGCCTGTGGCCAAGAAAACTCAGCTGGAGTCCAAAATCAAAAGTTTTCTAAAAATACTCTTTCGTCCTTGTCTATCTTTTGGGATAAGCCATTATGTGCTGGGATATTCAGTCAATTTAGTCTTACCAGTAGAAGGAGTCATAGGGATGATCAAACCCACCCTCTTATGTAGTAGAGAAGGTAACCAAAGCCTAGAGAGGGAAAGTCACTTGGGCAATGTCACAGAGCTGCTTAGCAGAAGAGCCAAGACCAGGAGAAATGCTACGCTGAACCAGCCCTCCGCTGCTCACCGCAGCATGCCTCACCATCACCACCCAGTGTGCCAGCTGCTGTTGTACTTCTGCCTCAAAGTGCCGCCTCTGCGCATCACTTTCTTAGCCACGTGACATAACATTTTTTGTTTAAACTAAACTTCTCTGTCCTTGGTTACAATGCAAAGAAAAAGACGCTCAACAGCTACAATTGTACTTAGCTGTGTGTGGCGTCTACCACAAAGGTTAATTTTTATCTGACGTTATAACTTTGCATACTCTTGAAGCATAGCTCTCTGGCAAAACCACATACACACACCTGTGCGTGCATACCTTATTTATTCTAAAGTGGTTATTTATTTTCCCATCAAAACCAAAGTTGTAAATTCCAATAGAATGACCAGGCCCTGGATCTCATTTTCCCACTTTGATCTGACTATATTTAAACATGTGAATCCTCTGATTCCCATCCTTTCTTTTTTTGCCCTGCAGTTTAAACATTATTTAATCATTTCATTCAAGACTGTATTTCTTTCATTGTGTTTGACTCTGGTAGACTGCAAAAAGGACTGCAGTTCTTCTCTTCATAGTATTTATGCCCCTTACAATGTGACTCTGAAATTCTTTCCCGTCAAGAGGTGAAGTTTATTTTCCCATTCCTTGAATATAGGCTTGCCTTGTGACTTGCTTTGGTCAACAGAATATGGTAGAAGTGACAGTGTGGAAGTTTTAAGGTTGGACTTCAAGAAGTCTCATATACTTCCAGTCTTTGTTCTCTGGGACACCTGCTCAGCCTCCATGTGAATAAGCTTGAGCTAGCCTGCTGGAGCATGTGAAACCATGTGGATAAAGTTAAGTAGTCTCAAATGAGGTCATCTGAGACCAGCCATCCCTGCAATTCACTTGGCAGCTGAGCACAGAGGCAAGTGAACCTAGCCAAAACCAGAAGGACTACCTTGCTGAATCCAGCCCAGGTTGCTGACTTGTAGAATTGTAAGCCAAATAAATGATGGCTGTTTTAAGCCACTAAGTTTTTGGGGGGCATTGTTATGTAGGAAAAGCTAACTGATATAGATCCCTTTGTGTCTGCAGGAATGTTAATTAAATTGGATCTTACAGAGCAAATGGATTATGTTTCCCGCTTAGTTCTGTATATTATCTACATGCGTAATGAAAATTTAGAACAAAAATTTTCTTGAAAGGAATGGGAAAATGGGAAAAAACTGATGAACATTTGATTTCCACTTTCCCCCTACACTCAGCCCACCCCAACATCTAAAGCCTGTGATTAAGGAAATAAATAGAAATGCACAGGATATAGGGCATGCCATTAATCAATGCTAGGGTAGTAAGACAAGAAGCAGAAAATTTTCTCTTTACACAAAACTGTACAAAATATATATTGGGAAAAATAATCTGGGACAGGGTGAAACCCTGTAATTTTTCCTACATCTTGACTTTCCTGATTTTTGCTGCACTGTTTCCTTCCCTCTGTCTTGGGGTCTATCTCAGATAGGCAGCATCTCGTCTGCCCTGCTTCAGACTCCTTAGCAAGGGAGAAGAAACACCACCCCACCTGACTCCTCTGACTGGGGATCTTTTAAATCCTTCTTAAGCTCTAGACACTAACTTCTGGGGCCTCCTTCATGCCACATTTAACATACTAAAATGTGCCCACGTCTCAAAATGTAATATAATCTACACAGAACTCTTAAGGGGCAAGTTGCACTTGACTAGTTGGCATAATATTATACTTTACATCCAGCTAATTACACATTTTATTATCTACTTTGCAGTTTCCTTTTTGGTTCCTGGAGTCATTTTGTTGTTAATGTTCAGGTCTGAAACATTTTCATAGGCCCTGACAAGCTCAGAGATTCTATTCTGGGCTCCGTGCCTGTAAGTGCCTAACAGGAACGTTACCCTGACCTAGTTAATCAAACAATAGGCACTTACTGAGCACCTAATATCTATAAAGTGCTGCGCTGGAGTCTTCAACAGATTCATTCATTAGGCAGCCATTTACCATGTCCAGGCACTGAGTGTGGTACATGGCTGCTGGGAATGAAGATAAAGTCCCCTCAATCCCTGCCTTTGAGGAGTCTGCCTTAGCCAACCAAGGGTTGGCCCAAAGTAGAGCAAATTCAAGAAATTGTGGAGTTATGAGATGCCCCAGAATATTTTCCTTTAATCTACCCAAGGGTGAGCAGGGTCATTTGGGGTCATTACTACCTGCCACTTCTGGCAGCAAGGGGAGACTGGACAGGCTGTCCTAATTCTTACTTGCTTACTAATTCTTACTTACTTATCCAGACCCAGATAGAAAGCAGGACTTGGGAGTAACAGGTGTTCCAAAACTCATAGCTGATTGTAGTACACCACAGTGATGATGGTGGAGGAGGCACAGAGGATTTCGTCCATGTGTGTAGACCTGTGCTGAGGCAGAAGTTGTGTTGAAGTGCAAGTGCTCACTTTGACACAGGGTGTTTTAACATCCACTAGAGACGAGGCTGGTTTGCCCAACCCTCACAAGATATACTCGATAGTCTGAATAGGCAAAACACTAGGCCTCAAAAGGCCTGGTTTTAAGTAAACCCCCTTAGGCCTCTTTAAAGGCACCACCTCAAGAATCAACTCAAGGGTGATGTTTTACCTCAGAGCTCCTCAAACTTTCATGTATGTCCTCAAACTTCTCATGAATGCTCTGGACAATTTACATGTTGTTAAAATGTATATTCTAATTCAGTAGGTCTGGGTGGGGCCTGAGAGTCCGCATTATTCATTTTATCCCTGGTGATGTCAATGCTGAACTACACTTGGGTAGGTAGCTAGGCTATACATTACATAGCCCCTTACAGTTCACCAAGAGCTTCCACGTATAGTCACGTGCCACATAACAACATTTTGCTCAATGAAGGAATGACTGATATATGATGGTGGTAACATAAGATTATAATACTGGATTTTCATTGTACCTTTTCTATATTTAGATGTGTTTAGACATACAAATATGTACTATTGTGTTATAACTGCCGACATTATTCAGTACAGTAACATGCTGCACAGATTTGTAACCTAGGAGCAATAGGCTATCCCATAGAGCCTAGGTGTGTAGTAGACTGTACCATTTAGGTCTGTGTAAGTACACTCTACAATATTCACATAATGGTGTTAGCATGATGAAATCACCTACACACATTTCTCAGAACATATCCCTGTTGTGAAGCGATGCAGCACTGTATGTTATCTCGCTTGTTTAATCCACCAACTATATGGAGCACTAGTGTCCCCATTCTACAAATAAAGCAACAGGCTCAGAATGGCCTGCTTCAAAATCACCAGCTACTAAGTGGCAGAACCAGCATTCTAATTCAAGTCTTTTGATTTCTAGTTCAGCATCATTGCTATTCACTCACAGCCCCAGACATTTTTTTCTTTTTACTTTTACTTCCCATGTCTTGTGAGGTCATTTATCTGAAGGTTAAAGTCCAGAGTTAATTCCATCCTTTTCAAACCTTTTGAGCCAATAACCTGACCTTGCTTCTCACGCTGTGTGGCAGCTGTGGAAGAAAAGATTTTCAAAAGCATTCTTGAAAAGGCTTGCCGTGGTTTTGTTCAAAGTGATTATGCCACTAGGAAACGAATCATGCTTGGAAATACTGCTCGAAGCTGCCAGCTGAACAGGCTTTCCACTGGGGTTTGCAATGAGAAGGTTTCAAATGGGGCAGAGCCTGAGTCTCTGGTCCACAGATTTGGTGACAGATTGCTGCTCCTTGCACTTGATGAAAATACAAGACTCTGGAGCCATCAAGTCATGGTCTTTCTATGGAAACAAAGACATATTTAATTTTGGGGAAATATTTATTACATGCCACTCAGCAAGGCGCCTTGCAAACATCACCTCCAATCTTAGCAGGAAGGCTGTGAGATAAGTTGCAGTGCCCCATTTTACAGATTAGGAAACTAAGGCTCAGCAAGGTTAAATAGAACAATGCAGTGCCCGGCTGAACGCCAGGGCTGAGTCTGGTGCATGGGCTCTTACCAATACACCAAATCCTGAAACGGAAAGTCAGTGAATCTAACTTGGGCGGCTCCTAATTCAGGGAGTTAGGGATCCTCACCTCTCCCATGACTATCCCTTTGGCACATCTATCTTTGGATGGTGTCATGCTGTTTTTCTTTTATTTTTTATTTAAACAGTTCACAGAAAAGTTACAAGAATAGTATAATAAACTTTCATACTCTTTACAGAGATTTACGAATAGGTAACTTTTTTCCACATTTTAAAGTGGATATGCATGACTGTATTATTTTTTTCTGAACCACTTGAAACCATAAAGAAACCTTTTACCCTTAAAAACTAGGAACAAAGGCATTCTCTTACATAATCAGGGTACAATTATGATCAGAAATTTTAACAATTACAAAACTACTGTCTAATAAATGACCTATATTCAAATTTCACCAATTGTCTCAATAATGTCCTTTATAGGAATATTTTTTTTTTTTCCTGGTCCAGAGTTCAATCTAAGATCACATACTGCATTTGCTTGTCATGTCCTTTTAGTCTCCTTTGATCTGAAACAGTTTCAGTCAGGTCACTGCTCTTGATCCAGCACCTCACAAGTTATTAGAAAGGGTGGTACTAAAGTTTGAGGGGCCCTGAATGGACCCCACTGAATGAACAGATATCATGTCATCCTCTCCGTAGTCTGTCAAATTTGCCACCTGCTTCTGCTGACTCTCTCTGGGATACATAAAGCCCCATCTTGGCAGGGAATGCTGGGAATGACGCTGTTTACAGAAGCTGAAGCCACTTCTGATGCAGGCTCTGAGCCTCCCCAGCCCTGCACCTGGGTGAGCCAGATGGTTCTTAAAGCAGCACTTCCTCTTGGCACCTCTTAATTTTTGAGGCATTTAAAGAGAGAGTTATGCTCTCAACAAACGCCCACCACTTCCCACCCCATATTTTAAAAACAGAGATAGTTCCTAGTTCACTCTCTTCGGTTTTCTTTCTGGAATTCTTGATAGAGATTAAGAAACCCCAAAATTAGGGGCTACATGATTGGTGCGTAGCTTGACCTGACAAGATTCTTAAGGAGTTTAAGACAGTCTATTAAGAACACTTGTTAGATTAGCTTTCTGCCGTGATCAAGGCCCACGTCAGGATTGCAAATGCCATACCTGTAACTGAATTCTTTGTCATTCCTAATTTTTTGGATTCTAGAATCAAAACAACCAGATTTCCATTCTCCTTAACCATCCAGGTTGCTTTATATGGTCTGTCTGAGCAAACATGACATAAGATGAGAAAGTCTTCCCTTACACTCCCTTGGCTGACCTCAGAAGAAGCAGTGGTTACTTGCTGAAACAGCTTTTAACATGGTAGAGGTGCCAGAGTTAAAACATAAAATGCAGGACACCCAGTAAAATTTGAATTTTATATGAAATTCAAATATTGTATGGGACATGTTTACACTTAAAATGTGTTTGCTATTTATCTTAACTTCAAATTTACCTGGGCATCCTATATTTAATCCAGCAATCCTAAGTCTCCATGGGTCACCCTTTCAGCTTGCTGGAGACAGTTACCACGACTAACAGTCAAACCAAGGGAGACGATTCAACCAGAATGCCACGTCCATGGCTAGTCAAAGGACAACTGTACTGCCACAGTAATGCTGGGCCAATTTTTGACAAATAAAACAACTAAGCAAATACTGTACCTAATACTCAACAGTTTTTGTGATACAGACTCACAATCCTTTATCTGCAATTTCAAAAGGCAAGTCCTCTGAAAAATGAAAGTTTTTTTCTTGTAACTCACTTGGCAGCAATACCCAACCTATATAATGCCATTTATTTTCTTTCTTTATCTCAGTGTGTACTGTCATACTTTTTGCTACAGAAATATTTATTTGTTTGATCATGGAGTGCTGCTCCAGATCCCCCTGGGGTATTAATAAATAATAAATACTGTATTTCATTTTAAAACATAAAAAATTCTAAATTATCCATCTAACCTCAAGAGTTTCAAGTAAAGGATTGTGACAGACTGAAAAAAAAATTAATAGCCAGAAAAGAGTAAGGGCTGCATTATTCAATACAGTAGCCATCAGCCACATGAGGCCAGACTGAACCTTTGAAATGTGTCTAGTCTGAACTTAAATGCAATGTAAAGTGTAAAATACACATTGGATTTCAAAAACTTAATATCAAAAAAGTATGTGAAAAATCCAATTACATGTTAAAATAATATTTTGCATATACTGGTTAAATAAAATATATTATTAAAGTTAATTTTACTTGCTCTTTATTTTTAATTTTGCTAAAATTCAGAAAATTAAGAATTACATATGTGGTTCTTATTATATTTCTAGTGGACAGTACAGTACTACTTTTAAAGAATATCTAAGGAAAAAACTCCCATTTCCAGTTGGGGAAACTAGATAAGAAAGTTACTGGGGTCATATGGGCAGTTAGTTGTAGAGTCGGAGCTAAACCTTCGGTCTTCTGACTCCTGACCTAGTGCTTTTCCCCTCCCCCATTAAAAGAATTAAGGCCTCTATACCTGGTGTTGGAATTCTAAGACCACTTCCAGAGTTTAATTGAGTATTTATGGTTTTTGCTGATGGAAATAGGAAAATCAAGCACCAACTTGGAATCAACGGTTTTGAGATATCTCTTAGCACATCTAGAGCAGTGGACTCTACTTAGAGACTCTGAGGTAAGCTCCTTCATCAGCTCTGCTGGCAATGGCTCAGGTGTGGAAACACCCAGCAGCGAGGACAGGGAATGTGTCTAACCCCCTGACTGGCAAATGGTACAAAGGTCCATTGCCTGCAGATATATGACCCCTTGACCCAAGGCATTCACTTAATTAGATACTTGTCACTCAGGGGAATGGTTGTTATTGCAGTGGGCAGGTTGTTATTTGTTCAGCAGTAACTATAGCTCTCCTACAGGAGGCAGTGAAAAGAACTTCTTGCCCAACAGCACACCACTGTCTTTAGATAAATTCACAGAGAAACAAATCTATGAGGGGAAAAGAACGAAACACTCTGGGGGACAAAACAAAGTCACTAGCTACTTTGGGGGACAAAACAAAGCCCCCAGCTAAGTGGAAACCATTCTGTGAAAGTTAGGTACAGATTCCCTTTTGACGCCTCCAAGTCAGGCTTGGGAAGATTTCCAGGCACTGTGCATGCAGAAGTACACTTGGTCTCTCCCATCAGAAGAGAAAGGAAAGGTTTGAGGCAAGAGCAGGAAAGAAGGGAGTCACCCATCAGCCACAGTTTAAATCACGACATACTGTCCTAACAGGATTCTCTGCAGCCTTGACGGAAGCACAGTTTATGAAAAAAAAAAAAAAATGAAATCAAAGTCAGAAGGCTTGTCCTCAGCATACTGGAATAACCAAGAACAATCTGAGATGGGTCTTGTAGATGGGAAGGCAAGGGGACACCTGCTGTGCAGATAATTTTAGCTGTTTGAAAGCATCATTACCTGTGTTCATTCACACAAACTCTCTGGGAAGCATTGGGGTGAAAAGAACTTGATCTAGGAGTCACATAGGACTGGGTGTGAATTGTGACTCAATTGAAAAAGTTACTTAACCTCTCTCAGCCACAGTTTCTTCATTAGTAAAACAGACAAGAAAATAAGTCCCCAAGGATTGCTGTCAGGAGTAAATGAGATGTAAAACCCTAGAAGAATGGCTATCCTATAAGACTGCTTGGTCTGACTGTTACGCCTGGCCCTAAGTCTTCTCTCACAGAGTGGTAGTGAGTTGTCCATCTCTCCTCTCCTCTACATCTCTCCTCTCCTCTATTCTCTTCAACAACACCATGGAGGCATGATTGGCTAATCTATTTCTCCCATTTGCCATGACTTGTTGCAAATGGACAAAATAGAGCATCTTGAAATGGAGCATTTTGTAAATTAACCAATTTAATGAGTCAGAAATTACTCAGCACATTTTAAAACACAGTATCTGATTTACACCTTGACTAGCATTTAAAGCCTGCAGTTCTTCCACCACTCACCCAGGACTCACACTCCTGAAGAAGGGACTCTCCAAAGCTCAGGGAGAGGGACCCTTTGAAGTCAGTACCCACTCCTACTTCCTACCTCAGTCCTTACTTACTGTGGGGAGAGAACTTACTGTGGGGAGAGAAAGGGAAGGAAGATGCGGGAGGTAGACGTGGTGTTTAGTTTGACTATCAATAGGAAATAATAGCTATACTTCTTAAGTGACGGATAAAAATCCAGGGCTTCTGTTGAATGAACAAAAGAAAGAGACGAAGAGTTTGGATAGCACCATGTTCACTTGGTAGGGAAAAATCCCACATTTACTCTTCATTCCATTGGACACATCATAAGACAATTTTTATCCATAAGAAAACACATACCTATTTAATTTTCTCCACCTTTAAGTCTCTTTTTAGACTAGGGTTATTTACCTGTGGTTCACTGATGGGTTAAAGGGGCTCATTAACCCACTAAAATTAAGGGCAAAGTTCTTGTGCATGTGTAGGTTTCTATGAAGAGAAGTTTTTATTTGATTCTCAGAGGGGGTTGTAACTAACCCCTAAATGTACACACAATGACGAACTACTGGGTAAACCACCTCAGAGCCTAGTCCCTTCTTTGTCTGTAATGGGGGCTCTTTTCATGGTTATCAATGGGGATGCTGTTGACATCTGGGGCTCCGTGATTTGTCATTGGTAGGACTGTTACACTCAATATATGCTTAGCATCCCTGGCATCTGCCCATTGAATGCCAATATCATTTCCTAGTCATTGTGACAGCCAAAAATGGTCCCATACATTTCCATACACCTCTTAGAGGGCAATACCTCCCCTGGATGAGAAGATCAGGTTCACCTTCCCCATCTTCTCTTTCTTCATCAGAAAAATGCAGGAGGTGAGTGAGATGACCTCTAGGAGCCCTTCCAGTTCTATGATTCAGTAGTATCTCATACATCACTCCCAGCCCCTACCCCTAGTGTAATGCTTGTTCCTAGTCATCCCACTATGCTGACAGATGTGTGCCCCTTGGAGGGACCTGCAAGGTAGCATAAAAATTGCAAAGAACTGAGGCCCTGGTCCTAGACTTGGCTCTGCCTGTGGTTAGCTGTGTGACTTTGGGCAGTACTTTAGCATCCCTGGCTTTAACCTCCATCAACTGTAAAAAGGATGAGTTGATTTAGAAGGTCAATGTCAGCTCTAAAACGGGATGATTCTTTGCAATAATCACTGCAGGGTCTATGAGATTTCTGTACATCAAGAAGTTCCTACGAGTCTACTCTCAGATATTAAAATAAGTCCTCCTTTAGGAAACACACACACACACATGTACGGCGTTCTTATAAGGCTGAGTCAGAGGCAAGATTCTCCACATGCCCCTCCGCCCCAATACCCTAAGTGTTAGACTACACAAATGAGATGCCTAAGAGAAAAAGTCCTATGGGAGGGAATATCCTATTTGGCCTTATTGATGAGAATCCAAGAATCTGCACAGCCTTAAGGAAACTGTGAGGCAGAAAGCTCAGCTGTTAACTCCTCTAAGAGGCCTTCTTTAGCTCCTACAGCAGAGTTAGGCACTCAAAACATTATTTAAATGCATTTTTATTGATTCATTAATTTTGCCAATAGCTGTTATTTGCTAATCTATTTACCTCTGTATCAAGTACATGAGGTCTTTGAAGACAGAGATCATGTAGGATTCCTCTTTGCCTTGTTGGGACAAGACCAGCACAGAGGCTGATACATAGTAGGGATCCAAATGAATACAAGAAAGCAGGAATAAGGCTGGCCCATGGGCTAGAGAGAAATGAGATGATTAAAACAAGTTTAGTGTGATTCTAGGTGGGGCTGGCTCAGGATAGTTTGTAAATGTAGCCTTCAAGCTTTGTCTCCTCTGACTCCTATAGGAGAGTCAGGGCAGCATCTGGTGTGTTAATCACTCTCTCCCTGCAAACGAGACACTTCCTAAACTTACACACTATCTGGGCAATCCTGTGAAGCCACCATACTGTTAATTCCTGCTGTTTCTCCCTCTTGTGAACAGCATCTAATGGGCAGAAAGACTTTCTGCATTTTTCTCCAGAGACTTGATACCACATAAGAAATTATTTCCAAGAAATCACTTTTGAAATACTGAATTCAAATTTTCCTATTCAAAAATGACAGCCTGTAGTAAGAAAGTCTTACTGTAGTAAGAAAGTCTGTGGGCCTTGTGAGAGAGGTTTTGAACACAGTATTGAAAAGGTAAAAAAATTAATATTTTTCTAACGACAAACGTCAAGTGGTTTTTTCAACTCTGCAGACAATTTGCCTCCACAGGGTTGTCAAGCACTGCTTATTCTCTGGTACTCCTCCTGTTTTCCGATTTTTTTCCCTTCTGCAGCAGAACTCTTGACCTCCTCTCTCAACCAGTGAGCTGAGTCTTGCCTGGTCTCTACAATTGTCCATTTTGGCCCCTTGGGGATGGTGAGGAGGGCATGGTGTAGGGGGAAGGGCATGGCAAGATTGGCCAGATATTGGGGTAGAGTTTGTGGATCCAAAGCAGGATAGCATGTCCATTTGAGGTAACTAGGAGTAGCAAAAACCAAAGAATAACAGAAGATAGTGCCAAAATAGTGGTTGTGTCAAGAGGATGGCCTGGGGGCTTTGGAACTTCAGTAATTTCATCAGCAATCCCTCTGCCCAAGCTGCACCGGACACCGTGGTGGGGGAGATTATGGTCTTTCCTGACAGAGCTGTATGTTGCTTTGGTGAGCCTGGAGGGGTAGGTATGTGTGTGTGTGTGTGTGTGTGTCTGTGTGTGTGTACCTTCTTCAAACAGGCAGTCTTATTAAAAAAAACAGGGAGAAAATCCTGGCAGCAGAAGTTGGCGATTATGACCAAGGAATGGAACCAGGCTGCAGCCATATTTGACTGCCAAGATCCTCTCGAGGGCAGAAGATGCTCATGATACCCGCCTACTTCTGGGCAGCACTCAGAAAATCCCTTCTCTGGATTAGGACCAGTAGCCTCCAGTTTTCTTCCCAGCTCCATCCAGCAGCCAAAAGCAGCGGCAGGTGGTAGGAAGGACACAGGGTTAGGAGAGAGATCTGGATTCACCTTCTGGACTTGCCTCTGCAGACCAGCTATGTGACCTTGGGAAAGTCACAAACTCTTAGGGTTTTAATTGGTTTTTCTCCAAACAAAGATACTAAACAGGTTTCAAGGTCCTTCAGAATCTTAAATTTATTCAAATAATATTTACTGAGCGCCTACTATGTGCCAGGTACTTACTAGGTACTGGGGATAGAGCAGCAAACACAAAAGACTAAAACACTTGTCCTCAGTGTGCATTCTAGTGGAGGGAGGCAGAGGGTAAAGATAATAATAACCTATACTGTAGTTTAGAAGGGGACCAGTATTATGGGATGAAATAGAGCACAGTAAGGAAAGGAGGACCTTGATTGGGGGAGGAGAGAATTGCAAAATCTCTAATATCTTATTTTCTGGAGTCTCAGGAATGCTTTCAAAGGTAAACCTCTGAGAAATGGGGATATGATGCCTATTAAGCTGAGATAACCAAAAATAGGAAAAATATAAATCTCTTTTTCCTATTTTACATAAGGTTTGGGAATATTCTTAATTAGCATCCCTTCCCCCAACACTAGCTCACTCCAGGAGGAGGAAGTAGATCTTATTTTTACCGCTCACTCAAGGTTTGGTGTGGGAGCATTGACATGAAAGTCCTTGAAGTTCAGGAGGGGGTGGTACTATTGAAAACTTCCCTACCCACTCCTTGGGAACCCCAGAGGAGGAGGTGTTTAGAGGTGACAAGCAGCTCCGAGCTCTTCTCCCTAAGGCTCTATAATTACTGGCAGTCTCAGATTTACTAGTCAGAGATGTGTCTAACCACTCTAAATAGCAATGATAACTTCATATCATGTGAGAGTCCAATTAAAAACTGACTCAATAAGTGAGCAATAACTCATCGGAAAAAACTAAACTATCAGGGGCTGGAACACAGGAGGGAGTCAGGCAGAAGGGCCAAGGAAAAGGTGCCAGTTTCCCTGTCACTTTTCCTCTATCTGGACATATGCCAATGAAGCCATTTAATCTCTAGCAGCTCCTGGAGCCAGTGACCCCAGTGCTCTTTGATGAGTTTACGTAAAGTACTTCCTGATTAGTAGTAGGGACAACAGTTCATGCCTGGAGAAGAATGGGACTAAGGCTCTGGGAGGTCTGAGATCATTAGCCACCAAAGTATTTGAACATGCTGCAAGAGGAAACTCCCCCTCCTCCATCAATAAAGTATTTTCATTGTGTCAGTGCTCATTTATCAGTTTTTAAAAGGTAGATCTGTTTCTTCCTGCTTCTCTCCCTCCCCTTCTTTCTCTATTTCTCTTTGCAGAACTGGGAGCATATTCATCTGAGTCTGAGATCCAGCACTAATTGATTTATATAATTTTCTTAATTGTAAAGAGGTAGGTGGAAGAATGGAGGGGGAAAAACAAAGATTGACATGTGGCCAATGTTGGCAGATGGCACTTGCCAGCCGGCAGACCAGGAGAACGTCACGAGATGCACTTATGCTTAACAAGTTAAAAAAAAAAAACAACTGGATAGTGGTTCCTGTTGACCATATGCAAGTAATGAATTTCCTGGCAGACATTTACTGTGTGAAGCCCAGTAGTTAATTGGCTCCCACATCTAATCCCAGAAAAGACAATGCTTGGAAAGGTCATCTGGAAATCAGGACATTTTCCAGAATGTGCATTATCTTGTAGCTTTCCAAATCTCTGTTTATCACATTATTCCATTCCTCATGGCTCCTTTTCTGAAAATTCAGCTATCTTGTTCTTCAGACTCTGAGACAAAAGAAATAAGCTGGTTGGAAAATGATGTAAAGCTTTAGAGCAGAGAAGTATTCAGTAGGTTTCCTCTGCTGGCAACATTTATTTACATGGTTGCCATTTATAACAACAGAGAAAGCCCTTCTGTTATTAGATCATACCATATCATTACCGATGCTGTGAATGCCCAAAGCTCTTTGGATCTATTATGCAGATTTCAGTAAAAACTTACAATATGCATTCTAGTTTTGAAGTAGAATAAACATGACTTCAGAGTCACTCTTCTCCCCTCTGTGTTCCTACTTATTTCTACAACGTCCTCTACAATAGCACTTCTCACACTTTTAGGTCCACATGAATCAGATTCTATTATGTCTAAGCTGATGCCTGGGAGTCTGCATTTCTACAAACTCCCAGGTAATGTCAAAGCTGTTTGTCCATGTACCACATTTTGAGCAATAAATGACTATATTTCTAGGCCACAACTGCCCTGA
The DNA here is from genome assembly GCF_002776525.5 of Piliocolobus tephrosceles. Classification (NCBI taxonomy): domain Eukaryota; kingdom Metazoa; phylum Chordata; class Mammalia; order Primates; family Cercopithecidae; genus Piliocolobus; species Piliocolobus tephrosceles. The sequence continues at coordinate 155,732,415 of NC_045435.1, read as the reverse complement.
TATGGGCCCACATGATCTTGCTGGACTTTTGTGACAACTAATTGGCCCTTCTGTTCCAAGGACCTTTCTCCATACTGTCCAAGAAGGCTTTCTAAAATGTAAATCTGACATCATCAATTCTCTTCTTACTGCCTCTGCAGTGGCTTCACAATGCCCACACATGAAGCCTCAGCTCCTTATTGATAGTCTTTGGGCTCCTTCAGGACAGGGCTCTGCACCTAGCCAGCTTCTTCTGCCATGCCAGATCATAAGCTTGATGGCTTTGTGTGGTAGCCAGCTTCGAGATCTCCTCAATGATCCCTGTTTTGTGCTTTTGTGTAGTCCCCTCCCATGCTGAATAGGGCTGATCTGTGTAAACTCTAGGATTCTGTGTGACTTCCAAAGTTATTATATAAAAGATAGTTTGGCTTTCACCTTGCCCTCTCTTCAATCATTCACTCTGGGGGAAGACAGCTGTCATGTCACAAGGACACCTGAGTAGGTCTATCAAGAGACACACATGGTAAATAACTGAGGAGGAATCCTGTCCATTGCAACATGAGCAGAAGATTTTAGAAGCAGATTCTCTAGCCCTAGTCAAGCCTTCAGATAACTGTAGCTCCTGCTGACCCCTTGACCATAACCATAAATACATGAGAGACATTTCATTAGAATCTCCAGTCAAGCCACTCCTGAATTTCTGGTCTATAGAGATTGAGAGGTAATAATTTTTTATTGTTTTAAACCACTAAGTTTTGGGGTAATTTGTTATGCAGCAATAGTTGACCTCTCCTATACAGAGTATATAGTTTCCCACATAGTGCTGGCCCTTCTTCTTGGAATATCCATCTAGGATAACTCCTATTCATCCTTTGAGATCCACTCTCTGGTTGCTTTCTCCAGGAAGCCTTAATTGACCTTTTCTTGCAAGATTTGAGCAGACACCTCTCCGCTGGGCTGCCATGATGCCCTGGGCATGTCTCTATTCTTGTATTTGCTCTAATGTGTAGTTATTATCTATATGTCTGACAGTCCCACTCGACTCTGTGAGCTCCTTAGAAGCAGGGGACTATATCATTTTGGTATCTTCAGTGCCAGAGTACCTGGTACATAGTAGGCACTCACTACATGTTGGACTAAATAAATGAATGAAGTCAACTGCACTGGAATGGTGGCTCCACAGCAACTATATCCCTTTACCTTGGGAGACCTTTTTTTTTTTTTTAAATGGAGTCTTGCTCTGTTGCCCAGGCTGGAGTGCAGTGGTATGATCTTGGCTTCACTGAAAACTCCGCCTCCTGGGTTCACGCCATTATCCTGCCTCAGCATCCCGAGTAGCTGGGACTACAGGCACCCGCCACCACATCTGGCTAATTTTTTTTAAAAATTTTTATTTTTAGTAGAGACAGGGTTTCACCATGTTAGCCAGGATGGTCTCGATCTCCTGACCTCATGATCTACCCACCTCAGCCTCCCAAAGTTCTGGGATTACACGCATGAGCCACCACGCCCCGCCACCTTGAGAGTTCTTTAAACAACTGTCACTACTCGCCTGACCAGCCTTGTCACATGTGTCAGCCAATATGCAATCCACTGACTGTTTAATTTCTAGTTCTTGCTCACACCACTCACTGACTGACTGACTTTAGTGCACTTAATCAGGAGAACATATCAGAATTACCTGTGGAGATTTAAAAACTATACAGTAAACCTTCATTTAATGTAATCCACAGGTTCTTCGAAGCTGAGACTTCAAGCAAAACAACTTACAACAAAACCAATTTCATTTTCTCTTCTACACTATGATGAAACAACACTGAACGTGTCCTTTGAGGACCTGCTGTATGTTGTTTTGCTTAAAGTCACAGTCGCCAAAAACCTATGGACAATGTTTCGTGAGGACTTCCTATACTCTTATCTCAGTCCTGATCCCAAAGGTTCTGTCACTAGTCATGTGGTAAGCTCCAGACACACATATTTTAATTCTATAGATGACTTTTCATTCCAAAGTTGATATTCATGAATTTGATATCTAATCTATGCCCCAAAGGAGATTGGTGGTTTATAAGAATACAATTAGTAAACAAACAAACAAACAAAAAATCCAATAGCAACCTCCAAAACTCTTCAATAGGGAAGTACATTAACAAGCACAAGTGATGATAAGGCTAGGTGAGGGAAGAATATTATCCCAGAAAATCTAGGCTAGGGAAACTACTGCAAGTGAGCTAAATTTTAGAGCTTTCTTGGAGTCAATGCACAAAGAGATCTGAATGTATTACACAATTCTCAATATTTGCAAGGAGTAGCATTCAAGTTTTCAGTAAAGACAACCTTTGTCCTAGTATTGAATTATAAGGGGAATTTATCTCACAGGTCTTGATATAAGCACTGGACAACACAATGAATGGTATCTTTGGTAAACTTTTTAAAAACAAAAAAGTATAGGAATGTTTCACATACAGTCATTTTCAAGAAAAACTCAAAAGCATAATGTTAAATTCCAGGTTGGTGAAGGTATTTCTACAGAGAGCCAAATAATAAAGTATGTAGCTTCCCTGTTATCTGCCTTGATATAAGAGAACTAGGGAATCTGGATGGGGAAAAAGTATGCATATTCCATTTATTTTCAATGATCTCATTCAGGCTTTTTGCAGAAGCCCAATAGCAGACACCTCTTCATTCCACTTCCTTACTTGGAAGTCCAAACTTGGGATATTCTCTCACTGCAGCTCTGCTTGTCAAGGATGACAGGTAGAGATGGAAAGGTTAGAGGTGTGGATTAAATGCGAGCACACTGGTTCACAAAGGCTCCCACACATTGGGTTCAGAATCACTGCACTGCAGCCTCAGCAAATCAAGTGCCGAGAGTGCTGCACTGTAGTGCAGGTTACAGTGATCACATTCAACCCAAAGTATGTGTTCTGTCTACCAACAGGTTGGGAGCTCAAGGACCCATTTTTAAATGAATTATTTCAAAACTTCAAGGTATAACATCAAACCTCAAAAGACATACAAAATGTTAGAGACAGGAACAAAAAGCTGTCTGGAGGAAGTAAGTTAACAGAACACATAACCAAAGGATCCTGTCTTGCCTATGTCTGGCTATGATGATTCCTAGCAGATCTATGCTAATCGGATCCATCTGGGTATATGTAATCTTTGATTAACGTGAGTGTTAAGAATGATCAGCAGTGAGGCAGCTGTACTCAGCATTTCAGTATCTTGGTCACCATTTTGTTGGTGTTTAGAGATGACTGGTGAGTGCTGGTGCCCAGCAAGAGTCATTCCTGACCTCTGGACTGCTGCTACAGTGGAGTGTGTCCTTGGACGCCACAGTTCCTAACACCTACTGCCTTAGCCTTCCCAGTGATTTTGGAGGCATGTAATTCCTTATATGCAATCCCTTTCTGCTTGAAATACCTAGAGTGATTTCTGTTTCCTGCACTATTTTCCTGACTGACATGCCTGCATTATTTCATTTGGTCCCTTCAGGAAGCCTATAGGGTAGGTAACTTCACTATTGCTTGTTTTACGAATGACCTTCAAACCCTGTTCTTTCTATGGTAAGTGCTTTGCATACTCATGAACTCATCTTTTCTCCACAAATTTATACTTGCTTCATGAACTGTTCCAACAGTTAGTGCATGCACTTAGACTATCACTACTTTTTTTGTGTGTGTGTGATGAATTTGTATCCAAAGCAGACAGAAACAATATAATGACAACTTGCAGAGGAATGATGCTATCTTTGCTACAAAATGGTGTTACACCTGTGGACATTAGTTCAATCCCAAGTTAGCTGGCTTCCTGCTGAGAATATCACAGTTTCAAGTTAATAGAATAAGCCTCTAAGCACAGATCTGCAGCTGCAAATGTGCTCCTGCTCATGAGCAATCTGGACAAGAGAACATCGACGGCTGAAGTAATCTATTACTAACTGGGAAAATAGCGTGATGGATAGCTTTCTTTGGGTGAATCAGTACTTTTATTTACTTAATTTTTTTTTTTTTTGAGACTGAGTCTTGCTCTGTTGCCTAAGCCAAAATACAGTGGCACGATTATAGTTGACTGCAGCCTCAAACTCATGGAGTCTGAGTAGCTGGGACTAGATATGTGCCATCACACTCAGCTAAATTTTTTTTTAAGTTTTTTTTTTTTTTAGAGATGAGTTCTCGCTACGCTTCTCAGACTGGTCTTGAACTCTTGGCCTCAAGTGATCCTCCTGCCTTGATCTCCCAAAGCGCTTGGATTACAGGTATGCATCACCACACTTGGCCTGTTATTTACTTCTTGAAAGTAAAATATCTAAAAATTTTCACTTCCACTTCCCTGATACTCCATAATTCACCTCTGACCTGGACAATGATTATTTCCTTTGCAGGATGAAATAATGACTATTACATAAACAGACAAAATAACTGCTCTGAAATAGGCTCAAGTGAAAGGAAGAAAGCAATTATTTCTGAACTGGATGTGCCTTTTGTAGTAGCTCTCCTATCCCCTTGTCCTCTCACCATAGCTGTGTGGTCTGGAAAAAGACAGCATGGCAGACTGACTTCTCCACCCTGCCCAAATGCTGCCTGCAAGTTTTGATTACATAGTTTTGGGATTATCTGTGTCCTTCTCTCTCTTTCACTGCAAATTTTGGACCACTTCATTGTTTAGAAGTCTGTCCTTCCTGGGGTTGACATGAATGGTAAAATTCAAACTTAACAACAAATTGGACTTTTTAGTGCTATCAGAATCCCTAAGTGTTATCACTCCAGAACTTCTTTTCACCCTTCCAACAGGTCAGGGAACAAGGATACAGTGTTCATAGATTTGGGAGAAAATTTCATTGTTATATTTATGGGATTCTCCAAGAAAGGGTTTATTTTACTTTAATGGTGGTCAGGATAGAATAGAAATGTAGTAAGCAGTCCCAAACAAAGTATACTAGAAGAATTGATATAGCCTGTAAAGTCAGCAAACACTCAGGTAATCACTTAGCTTCAGATGGCATGTTCTTTGCTACTTACTTGCTTATGCAGAAAATGGAATTTGGCTAATTTCTCACTTGCCACTCCAGTTCCTTCCCTTTAATTTACCACTATAGTATTTCAATTATTTTTCTCTAAGAAAGTAAAAGCATTTCCATTTCACCACACAAGGCTGTCTGGACTCTTACAACACATATGGTCTCTACCTCACCTGGGGCATTCTCAATAGGTCAGGATTTTTGCAAGGGAACACAGCAATTGGTTTGTTTATAAAGTGTTAGAAACCATTGCCCATGATCTACAGCAACAGAGAGCTTCCAAAAATACACAAGGTTAAAGTATTTCAATACAGGTTCCCGTTTTTACTCCATTAGCAGTATTCAGGACAAAAATTTGATTTATAATCATATACTTCAGGAATCTATTCTCAAGAGATTTGGAAAAGATACCTGTCAGAAAAGCGAATGTATTTGGAATTGTCAAGATTTTTGCAAAAGCAACTCTTCTGCGTGAAAGGGGTGCAATTACTAGACTGTAAGTTCTTTGAAGGGAGCAACCGTATCTTTTATTGTGTGTATCCCCCACCTAGTGGGGCTTGGCACACAGTGGGGGTTTAATAACTAGCTAATGAAATGACTTCTCAGGAATTCACGAGTATTACAACACCCACATCTCTAATGACAGTTGGTAGCCTCTAGGATACGGCTCTCTGCTTTTCCATACGCTGTATCTTGGTTGGTGGGTGCACAGCAACCCAAAGCAGTGAAGATAAAAGCTCAGTGCTATGTGTCTCCCATTTTTGTTTGAGCAATCTTTCTATGTTACTATGGTAACGTCTGGTACCAGGATGCTCTATAAATGAAAGTAGGGAGGAGGAGGAAATCATGAGATTGATGTAGTTCATAGAAAAATCTGCCCAGAGGGCAACCTCCTTGGCAATCTGCAAAACTTGTGCATGTCCTATTTTATAATAAATACATTTAAATAATACATGACACTATACAGAATAGATACAATATATTGAAACAGATCTACTGAGCCCAGGAAAACTGAATTAAGTATGAAATTATAAGCAAGTGAATATTTTAATACATTTGAAAAAATACCAGTGAGAATTTAGTCCACAGGCAGATAAGACACTCACTCATTTCAACACATAAAGGTAATAGCCGCAGAATCCCAAAGATGAGTGTATGAGACTATGCTGAGTGGAGGCAGAATATTAAACTGAGATATAACCTGAATGGTGAAGTACATTGGTAACTGCAGTTACAAAGGGCAGGGATAACCTAAGGAAACAAATACATATGTTAATAACACTTGCCCTCTGATATGTGCAACTTCAAGGCTGTTTATGACCAACACTAGAATTTGAGACAGGTGAGGGAGAAAGGGCACGAAGTAGCTGACAATTGAACCACAAACTCATGGTTTTCCACACCAGCTTTACACTGTGCTAACTAAAACATATTAACAACCAAGCTGGGAATGCATCTGTCTGCCTGAAGCAGCCGCTATAATACCATAGAAAACCTTCCATCCTGCAGATCATTTTGTGTGAGGACATTTGAAGAAAGCCACCATGGCTTCTTGATTTACGGCTTCGTTAAAATGTGTGGGCTTCAAATCTCCATCAACATTTATTGGAATTAACAGCTTCTTAAAATGGAAATATTCAATGATAAATTAATGCAGTTTGGATATTGTGAGAGGGAGAAATAGAGTGCTTTCAGACACCCTTTACAATCCTCCAGGAAAACAGTAATACTTTCAGCTACTATATGCCAGTTAAGTCTCAGGAGTGGGCAGGTGAGAAGAGGTAAGTAAGAGTATGAGGAACACAATCACTGATGCACAGCCAGGAAGAGTGAAGATGTCTGCTTTCTTTTCAGAAATGCATTTTAAAAGGTGTCTTAAGTTATTACTGCTGTAGAAAAACCACAACCAATCCAGAAATTAAAGGGCTGCTTTGTTGATTACAGACATTAACCAACTTGATGTCCACAGAGGTCTCAATCCAAAGGTATGACTTCATGGTGGGCTGTTTGTGAAAATTCCCATGAGGAATAAGAGTGTGAGCATCTGAGGTAGAAATCTAATTTATCTTTTTTATATTCAGAACACTTCTCTATGCCTAGCAGATATTATATATTTGATGAATGAATGAATGAATGAAATAGGTACCACTTCCAGAGATGGCCCCAGTTTTGTCCTTGTGATTTCTCACTGTCCATGTGTTCTAACCACAACAGGATCTACATATGATGCTGTTGTTGCCATCAGCACTGAGGTCACCAAAAGCTCATTATCTCTTTCTTTATAATGAGCAATTTTTGACCTAAAACCTATCTGGTTAGGACATCTTTTACTCTGTTGACTGTCCGGGTTGACTGAACTTGCCTCCCTCACTCTGTATCATCCAATTCATGAACAAGTCCTTTTGACTTTACTTCCAAGATGTTTCCTGACTCTCATACTGCCCCATATCCATGACTGTCATCTTAGTCCAATTTGTCACCATCTCTTCTTGCCTGACTATAGTAATCAACTCCTAACTGGAAACAGTGCCTCCACTCCTAAACTCCTACAATCAATTCTCCACAAAGCACTCAGTTATCTTTTCAAGGCATAAAGAATATCATGTTATTTATCTGTTTAGAATTTTCCAATGGCTCCTCATTACACGTAAGATAAAACCCAAACTTCTTACTCTTGCTCCCCACCTGCATGTGTACCTCATCTCATTCCACTGGTTCTCTGTTACTACTATGCTGTGGCCACAATTGACCCTCTTTCTATTCCTCAACAAATTCAAACAGGTCCCTACTTCAGGGCTTTTACCTCTGCTGTTCTTCTATCTGCAAATTCTCTCCTATTCACCTTGGCAGGTGTCATTCACAAAGCAACCCAATGTCATCGATTCTGAGATGCTTTCTTGACCACCCAATCAAACTATCTACTAGTCACAGGCCATCATAATAACTCCATTAATTCTCTGCTTAGTAGGGATCTCATGCTGATATTTTTAAAAAAATTTTACTATTATCTCGGTTCCCTAACTAGTCTATATGCTCCAGGAGGGAAGATATCTTATTTGTCTTATTAACTACCTAGAATGATGACTCGCACACAGTAGGTATCCAATATTCTTAGTGAAAAAATGAAAAGAAGACCCAAACAGTAGCAGGTGAGTAGCTTTACAAGCAAGAAAATATTAATGCTTTACTGAAGCAAAGACACTTAACACCTGGCTCAAGGCGCAGATGAACTGGTGTAGTTGTTTCCACATCTGGCAGGTGCCTCACTAATCTCTTTGTGCCTACAAAACCAGTTCTTACTCTTCTTGGCTCTGGGCCCTGCAGATGCTTTCCTGGGCTCTGTTACCACAGGCCTTCACCTATCTGGACTCTGAAGAGCCTTCTGTTCTGAATTCTGAAGAGCATCTGCCTGTTCTGCACTGACACAGGAACTGCCTCCTTGGCTCTTTGGGCCAGTTAAAGAACTGATCTCCTGAGAGACCCATTCCTCCAAGGTCTGTCCTATTTTTAAGAATCACACCCATATTCCAGGTATTAGTAAAATTTCCTTGCCTCTGTGGTAAGGTATCATCATTAGTGGCCACTGGGTCCTGCATCGGGACTCAAAGGTACTCTTGTCCTCCTACTGAAAAACTCTATTTCCTTGAACCCATTATTTCTCCTAACTGGCAATACCAAATAGCTGAAAGAACACTGGGCTTGGAGTCAGAGGCCAGGAATTAAAATCTTAATTCAATTATTTATTTGCAGCCAATTTAACCCTGAGTATTATTTAACCTTATTGAGTCTCGGTTTTCTCAACTGTATAATGGGGATAACACCACCTACCTCTTAAGCAAATATGCGAAAGCAGTGGGGCATGCACTTTGTAGGCACTCCACTTCTGAGCCAAGGAGGGAGGCTAGTCCAGAATCTGTGGTCTTGCCCACTTCTCAATGGCTTCCTCTAGTGGTTCCTCAAGCACTCATAGGAAAGAGATAATTTCAGAACTCCAGAAGAATTTCACAACACCAAAAACCCTTCTTTGGTCATCAAAACACAATTCCCATAAAGGAAAGAATGACATCTCACCACAGGCTACAGAAGCAAGCATTAGAAGCAAAATGAACTAATCAGTCCAGGTTTATTAAAGTACGAAGTGAAACAGATGACAACACTTAATTATGTAAGACTTCTGACTTAGTGGTGGTAACGTATTAAGGCCAATAAGGTCTCCTCAGTAACTGGGAGAAATGTTAGTGGACTTGCTACCCTATATTACAAAAGCTACCCATCAGGACAGTCTGAGACCGAAGAATAAACCAAGGGAAAAGTGAAAGGATTATTGCATATGGGCCTACAAATACTAAAACAAAAGCAATTATTTTCACATCATTCTCTCGATCTTACATTTCACTTTTCTACATCTTGTCAGTGAATTTTAAGCCACTTGGAGGCAGAAATCAGTGAATTGTTTCCTATATAACAATTCAAAGAATAAACCTCTTCTCTTGGAAAACGTTCTTCAGGCCATGAGGTATGTTCACCTGGTTCCCTCTCCAACTCTCTCTCTGTCTGAATGAAGAGTTCCTTTTGCTTCATGCAAAGTCTTGGGGATGACCACTGAGTCAGAGTGGATACAGTCTGAAGAGGAAAAAGAATAGCAGCACGAGGCAGTGGTGATACCAAACAGCTCTGAATACTAACTAGTTCTAGGGAATGCACCTCTCTGCCCTCTGAGCTGCAGGGACAGGGAGATGAGATGGCAGCAGCTGCCTCAGAGATAAGGATGTGAGACACAAACAACTAAGGAATTTCTTTGGACTTCCATCACCCCCCGCCATCCAACTTTATCAAAAGGGAGGCAGTGTGGGCAGCTGGTTCCTTTCAGCCTGGGCCCACCACATGGTATGCTTTCCTGCCTTCACAATATGCCCTTCTTGTAGCTTGATGGAAACAATGGTGAGGATCTTAGTCTGTTAGGGCTGCTATAACAAAATACCAAATACCAAGACTGAATGGTTTATAAACAACAGCAATTTACTTCTCATAGTTTTGGAAGCTGGAAAGTCCAAGATCAAGGTGCCAGCAGATTCAGTTTCTGGTGAGGGCCCGTTCACTGGTTCATAGACCATACCTTCTCACCGTGTCTTCACATGGAGGAAGGGGTGAGAAAACTCTTTAGGGTCTCTATTATAAGGGCAATAATCCCATTCACAAGGGATCCACCCTCATGACCTAATCACCTCCCAAAGGCCCCATCTCCAAATACCATCACATTGGGCTTCATATTTCAACATATGAATTTGGGGGGATCATAAACATACAGTCTATAGCGGGTTATAAATGGTATCTTCACCATGGGACTCAGGAGCATCTGAATCCTGTCCTACCCTTCTCCCTTTAAGGGAGATACCTAAAGTAACTCCTCCTAGAGCCTTTCATATTGGCGATCCTTCCCTTTAGCAAAAATTGTCTGGGCCTCTGACTTCTTCCAAACAGGGATAGCTCAGAGTTATGCACTAAGTAGGTCACTGCTTGAAAAAAAAAGAAAAGGAAAAAAAAAAAAAAAAAAGCCCCTGTACCTGTCTTTCTCAACACAGAACTGGCTGAAGTTTACAACTAGGCAGTATCTACTCCACTTAGTTTAGATACACTACTTAATTCTACCAGAGAGTTTCATCCCTTTTCATTTGCAACTTTACTCAATAACAGCTCTGAAAGATGGGGAAGGAAGAGAGGCAAATCTAAGTTTTTAATATTAGTCTAATTTGCCAACTCAAGCTTTCAAATACCACCGAATAAATGCCAAGTAGATTCACTCAATTTAGAGGGAGAAACACAATACTTCTTTAGGTTTTGTTTCAGGGGGATCAAATTTTAAGAGGCAGTGAAATGAAGTCAGGTTCAACTGTTCCAAATTTCTAGACAGAAGCAAAGCTTAAGCCATGCAACAATGTATTGCTTTTCTAAGGATTATTAATAATGCATTTGTAACTACTCAGAGACTGGCAATAAACTTTCAGAGACTGAATAAGAATGTAATCTGTCCACAGCAACATAGATAAATTACTTTGATAAATTCTTTACGAGGGTGCCTCATCTCCTGCAATTCTTGGATTGGTTACGAGTCTATAGTTAATCCTTCAATAACTCCCACAAGCACCTCATTACTCATAATACTGTGACATCCTGAGTTGTAAAAGAGGTGCTGTTATATAACACAGGAACTGTATAGCAGCCTCAGGTCATGAATATTAAGAGACAATTTCAAATGAGATAGTATCAATAAAGACCTCCTGTCGTCTCTACCCAAGAAATAAACTAAAAGAAGGCAGTGTCCTTGCAGGCATTTTGACATCAGGGATGATAAGTGCAGGCAATGTTTCCTTTTCAGTTTCATGATCGTCATCCCTCTCACCAAGCCATGACTTTAGAACTATGTTCATGGGTAAGACCGACTCAGTAATTTTACTTTCTCATATTATAATTTTCTGACTTTTGCATTAAAGTTATAGTAATTTCATAAAGTGAGTTATGGAGCACTTAACTGGCTAGTTTGGTCCATTTACATTTACTGTGCTTACTGACATTTGGATTTATTTCTGCCTTGTCCTACTTATTCGGATTTCTCTATATCTATTTTCCCCTTCTTGATTGCCCTACTTTGGACTGAGTTTTTTCTTTCTTATTCTAATAGTTCTGTCTTACTGCTTTGGAAGTTATGAATTCTATATCTTTTAGTAGCTCCCTTGAAATTTTGCCATGCCTACTAAAACTTGACTATGTCTAAGTTAATTGATATATTTTCCATCCTAACAATACAAGGAATTTATAAGACTTTGATTCTCTTCATCCTCTCCTAACGTAACTGCTGTTATTGTCTAGTATATTTATTCCGTGTTGTTTTTCATTAACCCCACATATTAGACATTATTATATTTTTCATACAGAAAATGTCTGCTTGGGTTGACTTCTGTGTTTGCCAATTTCTTTGCCAGCTATTCCTTCTTATCTTTAAGACCTTGTTTCTCGGAAGAAATGTTATTTTTCCTGAGGCATATCTTTTAGAAGTTCTGTAAATGAGTGTCCATCTGTGAAAATGTTGTACTCTAAAAAATATCTGAAAATATCTTCGTTTTACCCTCATGCTCTAATGATTATTTAACCAGATCTTTAATTCCAAGTTGCTGGTTGTTTTCTATCAGCATTTGAAAGATATTATTTCACTGTCTCCTTGATTCTGTGGTGGGTGTTGAGAAGTCAACCATCAGTTTAAATATTATTCCTTTATAAGGAACCTTTTCCTCTAGCTGCTTTTAGGATTATCTCTTTATTTGCAGTTTTTATAACCAGGCATGCATGCAGTTCTTGTTGTTTGTTTGTTTGTTTATTTATTTATTTATTTATTTTTGAGAAGGAGATTCACTCTGTCAGCCAGTGCAGTGGCTGGAGTGCAGTGGCATGATCTCAGCTCACTGCAAGCTCCGCCTTCTAGATACAAGCAATTCTCCTGCCTCAGCCTCCTGAGTAGCTGGGATGACAGGCATGCACCAGCATGCCCTGCTAATTTTTATATTGTTAGTAGAGACGGGGTTTCACCATGTTGGCCAGGCTGGTCTCGAACTCCTGACCTCAGGTGATCCATCAACCTCAGCCTCCCAAAGTGCTGGGATTACAGGCGTGAGCCATCACACCCAGTCTTTGTTATTTATTTTTGAGACTCACAGTATTCCCAGAATCTGAGTATGCCTAGCTTTCATACATTCTATGAAATATTCTAAACCATTATGTCCTCAAATACTTCTTCTCCCCCATTGTCTCTATTCTCTCCTTCTTGAACCCCCACCTGTACTTATGTTAGGCCTTCTCATACTATCTTCCATGACTCAGTTACCCTTTCTCATTTTTTTACTTTCTTATTTCTCCATAGTATATTCCAAGTAATTTCTTAAGCTCTGTGTTTTAGTACATTGATATTTTAAAAGAAGATGTTTAATCTGCTAGTTAAGCCATTCACTGAGTATTACATTAAAATAATTACATGTTTTTAATTTTGTAAGTTGTAGCTGGTTCTTTCTTCAAGTTGAATAGTCTATCATCTCATAATCCTCCTCCCCTATTTCCATCTTTTGTTTCAGTATTTTTATATAGTGTAACAGACTGTCTCTTTCTAAAATGGATGCAACAATACTCTGGCTCCAGATGCCTTCTCAGAACCTTGCCAATCCTCATCAAGAAATGAAGTATATTCTTCATTCCCTCAAGCCTGGCTAGGCCATGTAATTTCCTTAATGTGTAAAATATTGTGGAAGTGATGCTGCATGACTCTGAAGGTAGGTTAGAAAGGATTATATGACTTCTGTCTGGTTCTCTCTGCACACACCCCGGAAACCAATTACCATACTGTGAAGAAGTCAAGGCCACATGGAGAGGCCACATTTGGGTGTGTGGTTGGTAACTCCAACTAAGGTCCCATTCACAGCCAGTATGAACCACCAGAAATATGAATGAATGAGCCTTCAGAGTATTGCAGCAGTCAGCTGTCAAGTCACTTCAGCCTTCAAGCCATCTAGCTGAGGACCCAGACAACATGGAACAGAAACAAATCATTATTCCTATATCCTAAGTTCCTGACCCACAGACTCCATGAGCATAATACATGGTTGTTTTATGCCATGAAGGTCTGGGGTAATTTGTTAAACATTAATAGATTATGAGAATATCAATTAGTTCATATTCAGTATCTGATAGAATTCTAAGTTTTTGGCAATCTTAATCAATCAATCAATCATCAATCTCTTTTTTTCTCCTCTCCCTTTTGCTGATTCTTGCTTATCATAGATTGTTTTCTTATATATTTGGTAACTTTTTATTGAGATCACATATTCGACTGATGTTAATATGCAAGTATCTTGAGGCACCTTGGTTGAGAACTTTTTCCTACCAAGAGAATTTCCACTTGTTTTAGCTGGGTCCCAGAAGGTGTTACCAACTGGAACTATTTTTATTTACATGGCCTCTTATTCATATTGCATATTTAATAGGAATCAAAACCTAAACCACAAGAGGGCAGGCCTATGGTTTCCAATTCTCAAGGGAAGCCTTTGTTGTTACTATTTTTTTCTCTACTAAGAGCCACTACTGACCAATATGTTTGTTCATTGGCTGCCTTTGTTGTAGATGAAATTTTCCTAGGTACATTCATTCAACCTACAAACATTTATTTAATAATTTTATTTATTTTGGTAGAGATGAGATCTTGCTATATTGCCCAAGTTGGTCTTGAACTCCTGGCCTCAAGTGATCCATCTGCCTTAGCCTCCTAAAGCACAGGGATTGCAGGTGTGACCCACTGTGCCTGGCTTGAATACTTTTTAATGTTCTTTTATAGGAATATGACATATGTTCATTTACATGACATATTTAGGAACCTCAGTAGTGCTGCATCCAGGTTGACAATTTAGTTTTTAAAATTATCTAATTAGTTACCTCCCAAATTTATTGGAATTATTCTAAAGCTATGTGAGATCAGGCACGTTATCTTTTTCCTTTCATTTTCTTTAAAATTCATAATGACTACAACAGTGCAATGTGCCCAAGAGATGCTCAGAACACATTTTTGAAGATGGCTGTCAGCCAATCAAGGGAAACCTGGTAAACAATGAAAATAGGTAAAATTAAATTAACCACTGGCAACATGAAATCTTCCCACAGATTTAGAATTCAAAAAGCCTATCAGAAAGGGTGTTATGTGTTTCTGTTTTCTGCACAAATCTAATAATACCTAAAGAGTTAAAGAATTTGATAAATTCAGTAAGCAGTAACAACTGGGATGGACTAACTTGAAAAGACCACACACTGTCATACTTTATGTTTCTTCTTTGGCCTTTAGTGGGCTTTTCCCATGTTATATGATTCCAGTGTGCAGATCTGATGACATTCTGGGCTAATTTTTGTTGTTTTTTCAGGGAAAAAACATACATCCATTTAAAAATTCTAGAATTAGAGACTAGGAAGAGTCAAAACAACCTTATAGATCACTTGATGTACTTTGTATAGGTGGGTAAACTGAGACTCCTTAAAAATGAGTAAACTGAGGTTCAGAAAGGTGAAATGATCAACAAGTTGGTAGGAGAGCCAGTGTTAGAATCTATCTTTTCTGAATCTCAGACAAATGTTTCTGCCACCAAACCACTCTTCTTGTCTTATATGATATTTCTTGAGTAAAACAACAACTGTAATAGGTTTCTCTGTATAGTCAACCCTTGGGATACTTGAGGGATTGGTCCCAGGACCCTGGAAGAAAACAAAATCCACAGATGCTCAAGTTCCTTGTAATAAAATGCCATAGTATTTGCATGTAACCTACACACATCCTCTTGCATACTTTAAATAGTTTCTTGATTACTTATAACACCTAATATAGTTGGCCTTCTGTACCCAGAACGGATTGGTTCCAGGATCCCCTTTGGATATCAAAATTTATGAATGCTCAGGTGTTTTATTATAAAATTGGGTAGTACAGTCAGCCCTACATATCCACAGATTCCACATCTGCATATTCAACCAACTGCAGATGGAAAATACATATGGTGTTTTACGTTTCTTTGAACACTGTATGCAGGAATTGAGATCACCTAGTCTAAGCCTCTCACTTTACAGATAAGTAATCAGAGGTTCAGAGGTTCAGAAAAGTCTCCAAATCTATTCATTTAGTTCTCAAAAATGTCATAACTCCTTGACCCCTTCATCTTTTCTTTTTTGTTTCTCTACTTTTCATTATACTCTCAACTCTCCTCCTCTTGATTTTTGTTTCTTCTTCTCTATAGAAACATGAAATATCTGCTTAAGAAACAAGACTTTCTTACATACTGTTTTAAGAAATGCTGATCAGAACTTGAATTAGCAAAACCTAAAGAGCAAGTTATCAGCTAGATTCCAATGTGAATGCATAGTTGCAGCCTCATTAATTGTGATTAAAATGCTATTGTTTCCCTAATTACTCCATTGCTAAAATTTTCATTCAGATTCTCTATATATTAGCCACACAACACCTGGAGGACTCAATTTATACAGCTCACAATGTGAATGGTGCCCCCACAGTTGTGCAGTAAACGACCTAAATAACCTTAGATGGAAGTCCTGTTTTCATTCATCTCACATACCCAGAATTTTTCAGCTATTTTAATACTATCATAGCACAGAGTTGAAACGAATCATGTTTTTCTTTCTCTTTCGGTCTTTTCAATCTGTGAATAGCAATATTTACTCCCATGAGTCTATCAAAACTTGAAATTAAGGTAGTTCTGGTCAGTCATTCATTATTTCAAGGGCACCCACATCAACAGATATATCGATGGTGACAGTAACAACAGAATTCCATAAGAGAAAAAAATTAATAAAACAATGCTGTAGGAATTTCATAGCAACAGTGATTAGAATTAGTTATGTCTGAAAAACATGCCTATTACCTTTATTTTACTACATATTATAGGCTGTCAGAAAAATCTAATGCTTGTCAGTCTGTCTTGCTTTATTAGTTTTCTTTGCACCTAGAGTTTTAAGCTTAGAGCTAAGAACAGAAATGACTAGTTAACTATCCAAGATTCACGTTTCCTTCCCACAGTGTAGATGTGTTCTTGGGAAGTGACTGCCCAAATCTAGATAATATTTCCTAGTCCTCTTGCATCTAGATAGGACCATGTGACTAGACAGTGGGATATGAGCAAAAATTTATACGTATCACTTCTAGTCAGAGGAGGATACCTATCCAATATCTATTCCCCTCCCATGATAATCTTGAAGGCCGGCACTGAAGATAATGGGATTCTAAGTGGGAGGAGCTTGGGTCCCTGATTACATCTTGGAGGAAGCCCAGACAATCAGAAATGTTTGTTTTGAAATGTCCTATGAGTGGGAAATAAACTTTTCTTATGTTATGTCATAGCAATCTTTGAGTTGTTACAGCAGATGGCCTATACTGACGAAAACAATAAATATCTGTTGGTTGGCTGTATGAAACTCTTTAGACACCTTATCTTAGTATATTATAACCTCTGCAGTGTCTTGTATAGTAAGTGCTTAATAAATGTCCACAACAATCTGCTTTGGAGAAGGATAATCTTTTAAAGCCATCCTTCTTTAGAGTTTAAAATTTTGTTTGTTTTATTTGACTTTTAAGGGATATACCCAGGATATAGCACAGTACTTGCACATATAGCAGACACTGAAATATTTGTTGAATGAATGAAACTAAAGTTTATCTTTGTCTATCAATCTTATTCCATGTCCCTTTGGGTTACAGAGTGGCTGATCATGGACTGACTGAGATTCTAGGAAAGTTCACCAGCCCAGACTACCCAGCAAAGCTATATGAGTCAAAGACTAGACCTCCAATCAAGTGAAACAAACAAGCAAGCAAACAAAATTCAAGAGATTCTTGTCTTGGTAATATGCTATACAATTTTAAGGCAAGTAGCTCGACACCAAAGAATTCTGCTTTAAGAGTTTAGAGAGAAAGAGAAAGAAAAATGGGAGGCAAAGTAAATTTAGAGTTGAAAGGATGGATAAATAAAAAAAAAAACACACCCTCACCCCTATGGTTAGAGATATAATTATGTTGTAAATTATTATATTTGCTACTCAGTATTATTTCCATAACAGAACAGAAATCCCCCAAAATCATACAGTAGCCTGAAAAACACAATTGTTTAGCATTTCATGATTTGCAAATATAGCACAAAATCCTATTGAAAAGCTACTGAGGCTACTTCTGCTAACTATGCAAGTGGACTTGCTAACATCAAGAATAGAGTTGACCCTTGAACAATGCAGGAATTAGGGGTGCAAACCCCCTGCACAGTTGAAAATTCACATAAAACTTTTGACTCCCCCAAAACTTAACTACTAATAGCCTACGGATGACCAGAAACCTTACTAACAAAACAGTTATTAGCACATATTTTGTATGTTATATATACTGTATTCTTACAATAAAGTAAGCTAGAGAAAAGAAAATGTTATTAAGAAAATCATAAGAAAGAAGGAATATATTTACTATTCATTAAGTGGAAGTGGATGATCATAAAGGTCTTCATCTTTGTTGTCTTCACATTGGCTTCACATAGGCTGAGGTAGAGGGGAAGAGGAGGGGTTGGTCTTGTTGTCTTAGGGGTGGCAGAGATGGAAGAAAATTCACATATAAGTGGATCCACATTGTTCAAGGGCCAACTGTATAATGCATGAGAAGTCTATCTCCTAGCATCGTCCTATCTAGAACTAAGCCAGGGTCCTATATTTCTAGATCATTTGATGTTACTCTACTGACACCTCAAGAGCATAAATATTTGAAGTTTAAAAAGTACACATAACTACTCTGGAGGCTAAGTTGTGAGGGTTGCTTGAGCCTAGAAGTTCAAGGCCAGCCTGGGCAACATAGTGAGATCCTGTCTCTTAAAAAAATTACAAACACATAATGATTTTCATAAACTGAAATTTCCTTTTCTTATTAAAAACGTTTCTATTGTATGCATGATAGTCACTTAAATTACCATATTACTCAAATAATGTAAAAGCTCTTTATTCCTTAATGTAGTGCAAATTTATTCACCACACAAGTTAATTTAAAATTATGGTGCTTTATATGTTCATCTCAGCACTATTTACCATAGCAAAGACATGGAATCAACCTAGGTGCCCATCAACAGTGTACTGGATAAAGAAAATGTGGTACATCTACACCATGGAATACTATGCAGCCATAAAAAACAATAAAACCATGTCCTTTGCAGCAACATGGATGGAGCTAGAGGCCATTATACTAAGTGGATTAATGCAGAAACAGAAAACCAAATGCCACATGTTCTCACTTATAAGTGGGAGCTAAGTATTGGGTACTCATGGACATAAAGATGGCAACAATAGACACTGGAGACTGCTGGAAGGCGGAGGGAAGGAGAGGCAGTAAAACATCAGTTACATCCCTCATGCTTAGAGTGTTCCCTACCCTAGTTTTTTCCCCTCAACCCCTCCATAGCTT
The DNA here is from genome assembly GCF_002776525.5 of Piliocolobus tephrosceles. Taxonomy (NCBI): domain Eukaryota; kingdom Metazoa; phylum Chordata; class Mammalia; order Primates; family Cercopithecidae; genus Piliocolobus; species Piliocolobus tephrosceles. The sequence goes on along the minus strand of NC_045435.1, from coordinate 155,713,396 downwards.
TCCTATAATTAACCACAGTGTGACAGAAATAGTTTAAGGGCTAACATTCTCTGCCCTTCACTGCACTGATGCAGCCTGATAGTTTTCTGTACTTATTTATTTCCTCAGTTCCATTTCACCCTCTGAAACACAGTGGGGCTGGCTGTCCCATTACTGTCTCTTCCTCCTATCACATCAGCTTGAATGAGGAGGCTTAAGTTCCACAACTAAGAGTATCAGACTTGAAGCAAATTGTGAATATTTCATTTGGCACTGTGAAGGAGATGTCATGATTATACATGCTTCCTTTGTGGCCCTTCCTACCTCTACCCTCCCAGGCCCAGCTGGTACCTGGAATAAACTGGATGAGGAGGCCCACCAGCACCCTGAAATACCTCTTTCATCATCTGGTACCTCCCTCAGTGACCATGCAAAGGTAGCAGCTTTTAATCAGCAGCAGGAGTGAGTGCAGCATTCTCTGAGGGTTAGATGAAGATTAATTTAGTTCAAGAAACAATTAAGCGGATGTATATTAGGAGCCAGATTTCTTTCCCCATCCTTTTTCACAGTTGCTATAATAATCTAAGACTTCTAAAAATATAGCCATAAGGATGGCACAACCAGAGCCTGCTAACCAAAAAATAATGAGGCTAAATGAGCTACAGATTCCTCAGCTTATAAAAGGAATAACCCATTGCCACAATGGGTTGCAACATTTCTTTTCCTAAATATTACCCAGCCAGTATCTGATTTGAGAGCCAATACCTCTATCCTGCTACTGTTTGTTTTATTTCTTTAAACAGACCCAGGGGAGAAACAAAAAGACCAACCACTAAAGCTGCTAAAACAAGATAAGGCATACTGCAAGGGAAAGGCTGGAGCAGTTCACTGGCTGAAGTTGTAAAAACTCCATCAAGAGACTCACAATCAGATGGCACAACCACCTTCAGCGGGCCGCAGTTTTCCAAGTACAAGGGCGGTGCCTACATGAAACATGGAAAGCTGTGGGATTCTGGAAAATATACTGGACTTGGAATAAGACAACCTCAGTCCATGTTCCTAGTTCTAGGATTTTAGGCATAACCCTTGGCTTTTGGGGGATTGCATTTTCTTTATAGCAACATGGTATTAAAATGATGCCTATCAACAGGCTTGTCAGAATGAGTCAACGGCATATTGGATGGGAAAACACTATAAAATACAAAAGGCTTGTTATCGGCAGTCTCCTTTGGTTGTTATATTGGTTAAGGGGACTAATTGTTGCCTCTCTCCAAGTTCAGAACTAATTCAAACATACATAGAGGAGTCAGAGGTGGATCAAACATCATCTTTATTACTAGTTAAGTTGGACTTGAGAACATGGCTTGACATATAGTTTCCTACTATATCCTGTAACACAGTATTTTTTCATATTCTGCCCTTTTTCCTTGATTATACTATAAGCTTTTGGAGAGAAGAAATTATGTTTTATATCTTTCTGCATCCCTAGAGTTTTTCACAGAGCCATACCCCAGCAGGTGTGCTATCTGATAAAGGAGACCAAATCTGTACCACAGTTTTCTGTGTGACACCTTTTTCTCCACTGGCCTGGGAGCTGTTGGAGGGCAGGGTTCATGTCTTTTCATTCCCAGTGCTTAGCATAATACCTAGTACATAGTAGATTCTTTATAAAAGTGTGTTGAAAGATCATGAAAACAGAAGGGTACCAAATGATCTGGTGCCACCCAGGGGTTGCAGAGAGGGATTTATTTATTTTTTATTTTATTCTTTAAGGACAAGGTTTATTATGAATAACAGTGAATATAAATACAGATTGCAAACAGTCCTTTCGGTGATTTCAAAATTTTTTGGTTGGCTTCTGAGACAGGTGGCATCTTAATGGAAGAGGGGAAGCTCCCTGTCTGGGAAGGCTCAGGAGTGGGGCCTATCCTATTTCCTTGACACTCAGGACACTAGGAAGCCTTGCAGTTTACTTGTATCCAAGTAAACTGAGGGGATTTGCTTATTCTGTTATTTACTTTGAAATGTTAGCTCCTAAAACATGGGCAGGTAGAAAAAGATGTCTGAAATAAACACTGGATTGAAGGCAATGCTAATAATGGAAGCACAAGTGAACAACAAGCAAAAGGTAGGCTGACACTTCTATTATTCTTGATATAAAGTTTTCTTCAACGATGTTATAAAGTAAAAAACAATGATGGAGTAAGCAGAGAGGGATTTAAAGGAGGGCTGTCTTCGAAGGATCCCATTCTTGACAGTTTGTTCATTTGGAAAATAGCACTACCTGCAAATTATTGTGATTCCAGGTTTTATTTGAGACAGTTTTCCCCATGAGAAACTTCAGCTTCTGTTTACTTGTTAGGCACCCTGGCTATCTGGGCATCTGAGCCCTGGACATCTTAATTGGAGTTGGTCTGCTAATGTCCATAGCAGAGAGGAACTGTCACTTGGTAATTAACTTAGAGCCATGACAGAAACCTGTGACATCTGATGTTTCAGAATATAACAACCCTTGTTCTTCTCCCAAGAGATGTATACCCCACGAAACGATTTCCTTTGGAGTTGCTGGTAGAATCTGCTGACATAATATCTAGGATGAGGTGGCAGGCAGAGGTCTCTGTAAGGGATGAGGACCTCAAAACACTCTTGTGAAGTGTGCTGCTCCTCAGTTCAGGGCCTTGCAGAAGATCTGAGATAGCAAACCTTCCTGTACAGACAAACTCTCGGTTCCTCAGTGGGGTGAATGCATGAGATGTGGCTTACTCAGCTGCGGCTGCTTGGGCAGGGTTGTTGTGGAGTCAGGTCCTCTGCTTTATGTGATTCTCTCTGTGTTTTTTAAGCCCTGATCTGTGCCTCCGAGAGGTCTGCACCTGTGCACTGCATTTTGGACTATATGCTCTGCGGACGCTGTGAGAATCCCCTAACTTTGCTCTTTTCTAGGACAAATCAGAATAAAACAATTCAACTTTCAAGGTATTAAAAGGATTCACCAACTCCTATCTCTTAACACAATGGCCAAAAACCTGCTGGGCTCAAGGCACAGTCATGTATTCCTGGCATAAGGCCTGCCTGGGTGTTCTAACTCAATGGGTCCCACATGCCAGACTGTTTCCACAGAGCTGATATGGGACAGGAAGGGTTAAGGAACTTCAAAACTAATAGTTTGGTGCAACTGATATGGACCTGTGCAGTCACTGACCACATGTGGCACTGAGAACTTGAAATGTTGCAAGTGTGACTGAGGAAATGAATTTTTAAAATTTATTTTTAACTAAATTTAAAAGGTGATAGCTAATTCAGTCACTAGAAACATTTTAAGTATGTAAATCTACTTTTCCAATTGTAAGTTTTATGAAATCTAAATGCCAGCTATTTATGAAAAAAATGCAGTGTCTAAATTGCAGATGTGCTGTAAATGCACATTACATAGGAGATTTAAAAGACCTGATCTGAAAAAAAAAAGAAAGCAAAATATCTCACTAGATTTTTTTAATTGATTATATGTTGAAATAATGTTTTGAATATATTGGTTTAAATAAAAATATTATTTAAATTACTTTTGCCTATTTCTTTTCACTTTTTCTACTGTGGCTACTAGAAGATTTGAAATTACATATGTGCCTTGTGTTCTATGTCCATTGGACTGGGCCAACCTAGACCATAATCCTCATTCTCTCTAATGTAGTCTCACTCAACAATATGGACCACTCAAGAAACATGCTCACTGTTCCTCTGTCCAGTTCATTCCACTTTAATGCCATGTTCTTCCATGGTCTTCCATGTGCCAGGCATTGTTCTAGGCTAAGAATACAGCATGTGGGCTCTTAACTGACTGTAGGCAATAAACAAAGAACCAAAAAAAAAAAAAAAAAAAAAAAAACTGTATAGTTCCAAGTGCTGTGCAGAACTTAAGCTAGGGAAAAGTAATGGAGAGACTGGGTGAAGTATTTATGCTGAGTGGTGAGGGGAACTGCTGTGGGGAGGCCCTGGGGCTGTAATCTGAACAGCAGGGAGCCACCCATTCCAGGCTGGGACAAACAACTGGTCAAAGGCCTTTGCAAAGAATAAGTTGAAGTGCTTGAAGAAGGAAAAGAACATCAGTGTGACTGGAGGACTGCTGTGCAGAGGGATGCAGGAGAGGACATCCTAGCATGCGCACTGCACTGAGAATCGGGACTCATGCTTAAGCCTCTTCCCTCACATCAACTAGGCTTGGATCCTGGGTAAGTCACTTCCCCACTCAGGATGGCCTCCATTTCCTCATGCGCTAAACACAGTGGCAATTACTAAAGGATCTTTCAGCTCTGAGAGCACAGACTTTCGTGACTCTTCTATATATTCTAAGGAATAAAAGTCCTGTCTTAGACAATTAAAGAAAAAGGAAACAAACAGAAACACTCTGACCCTTTAAAGATTAGCAACTGCTTATCTGATGCCTACCTTTCTCTTCCTCTCCCTCTTCTTTAAGAAAATGAAAATTACATGACATCTAGCCAACTCACTCTCATATAGCATCAAAGGGTAAACTTCTAAATTCCCTGTTGTACACACAAGAATGTTTTCCTCCAAAATCTGGACCATCTTCCTCACAAATACAATCAGATGTCCTGCACAGAGACTGCCCTCCTTTATAATTAGACTACAATTTCCACGCAAGTCGATATTTTCTAGTTTTCAGAACTTTATGTTTTCAAAGTATCCCTTGAACTTTGGGAAATTTGGATTGTCAGGCTGGCAATGATTCTGCCAAAAGTTTCATCTGTGGCAAAACAGTATCAAGGAGACCACATCTATAAAAGCCACACCTCCAGGGGAAGAACAAAATACCTGGTCATATTCATTTATCATTATGATTTAATAATGCAAAAGAGAGGCCCATGGGACTATATCCAGGGGGAATTTCAATTACATCTCTAACCCAGGGGCATATGACAAATCTTTAATAATCAGTCCTTCACCAGCCATCTCCAGCTCTTACAGGAAGCCTCCATACTGGTTCTCAGAGAATGAGACTTAGGACAGGGGTTCATAGAGGTGAGGAGGAAGATGCAATAAGTTGTATTTGTAACATGATATCTGAGAACAAGGAACAAGGTCCTAGCAATGGAAGGGAGATGAGGTTTTACTTTATGTTCAGAGAGATGGGAGGAGTAGGGGAGCACATGATGATGATGGTAGGAATAACATCAGCCCAACATTTATAGCACTGTTTAAAATGCTTTGTATATATTAAATGAATTAAACATGTTAACATGTAGGTCATTAATTTAAAATGTTTAAGCAGAGCTTGGCACATCTTTAGTGCCCTTAGCCAATGACTGAGAGGACTGGGATTATAATACTCTGTTACCTGATGAGGACAAGTCCAAGGTGTGACCTATCATCTCACCAGAACTCTCAAGACAGACTGTAACAAAGTCAGTCTCTGTGGAGTTTTGCTTGATACTCATCCTTGCTGGGCTTTCTTTCCTTTCCAGGCCCACTATCCTTTTCCCCTATCAGTTATTCCTGGGAAACCTTCCTAATAAGTCACTCCACAGGACTCTTGGTCTCAGGGTTCAAGGTCTGCTTCTAGGGACCACTCAACCTACGACACTCATTTGAAAAAAGACATGAGGCCAGGCACGGTGCCTCATGCCTGTAATCACTTTGGGAGGCCGAGGCAGGCAGATCATGAGGTCAGGAGATCGAGACCATCCTGGCTAATACAGTGAAACCCCATCTCTACTAAAAAAAATACAAAAAATTAGCCGGGTGTGGTGGTGGGCGCCTGTAGTCCCAGTTACTTGGGAGGCTGAGGCAGGAGAATGGCATGAACCCGGGAGGTGGAGCTTGCAGTGAGCCAAGATCGCACCACTGCACTCCAGCCTGGGCAACAGAGCGACACTCTGTTCCCCTGCCCCCACCAAAAAAAAAAAAAAAAAAAAAAAGACACGAATATTTCCCCAATCAGACCAATTTTAGTGTGAACTATGGGACATTTTTCCTTACGAAATGTCTATAGCTAGGTTATTTAAATGATAATTATATTTTATTTTTTAGCTCAATTATTTTACACTTAACTGCAGGTCAAAACAACAATAACATCAATTAAAGAATGTAACTATATTTGTCTGAGCCTCCTTTTCCTCCTTCAGGGATTCTCCTGTGTCATAGTGAGAACTGGTTAGATGTGACCCCATATGTTTATACAAGCAAGCTGCCCAGCCACTCTTGCTTGCTTTTAAACAGCACTCTCTCAGGCTCAGGGGCTGTCCCCACCTCATAGTGATCCCCAGGCCAGCAACTGGAATGTGAACAATTACCACCCCTTCTCAAGTGGCCCACTCTAGAGCTTCCAACTCTTCCATCTCATTCATCTTCCACTGCTTCCAGGGATGCCCAGGTATGACCAGGTACTTGGGGTACAATATTGCTTCCCTGGGTCATTCTAGGACCCTTGTTTCTCTGCCTTTTGTGTAAAGTGGGCACACTGTAATTTCTTCATCTAACCAAGGAATTTCAAAGCAAACTGCTGCATTTTTTTTTCATCTCAGAGGATTCTGGGGCTCTCTCCTGAGCTACTGTATAATTAGCTGACCTCAAGCTGCCAGCACAGAGCCTGGGCTCTGTTCTGTGGAGAAATAGTTGTGTGACTTTGAGAGAACAGTGTAAGATGTTACTGTTAACAGTAACACTGTTAACATCTTACACTGTTCTCTCAAAGCACTTACACTCAGTGTTAATTTGACTCACTGATCACAGGACAGGGGATTCTCATTCTTGCCTCTTCTCATCAAACACAGCACAATCATGCATCTAGCACTAGCACTGGTTGGCAAGGGCAGGAAAGAGACCCTGTGCACCAGTGCTACATGTGAGCATGAGAATCATGTGTAGAGCAGTTCCTGACCATCAGTGTGCATCTCACCTCATCTGAAGCTCACATGCCTATAGCACTTAGTCCCCACATACCCTCCCTGGGAGCTTTTAGACCAGCTCAACACATTGGTTTTTAAAACACTCCGCTCTCTATCCCTGCCAGTTGCAGCCTTCTCTTGCCCTCATTTTATAGTTAAACTTCTCACTTTATAAACTCATGGTTCCATCTCCTCACCTTCTACTTACTTCTTGGCCTGTACCCTCTACCTACTGAGCACCTTTTCTGAACTCGGCACTATGCTAAGTGTGCCATATACTTATATTAATAACTCTAAGAAGAATAGCAATATCACAGTGTAGATGATTGAATGGTGGATTGAATAAGGACATATCCACATCTTAACCCTGAAACCTCTGAATATAATCTTACTGGGAAAAACGGTCTTTGCAGATACAATTAAGCATCTTGGGATGAACTTATGATAGATTATCCAAGTGTGCCTTAAATTCAATGACAGAGGAGAGATACATGGAAAATAGGAGAAGGCCATGTAAAACGGAGGCAGAGATTGGAGCCTTGGAGCCTTCAGAGAGAGTGTGCCCCCCTCCCTCCCCCCTGCCACACACACATCCTGATTTTGGACTTTTGGCCTCCAGAACTGTGAAAAAAAAATTCTGCTATTTTAAGCCACAAAGTTTGTGGTAATTTGTTATAGAAGCCACAGGAGGCCGGGGGCAGTGGCTCACGCCTGTAATCCCAGCGCTTTGAGAGGCTGTGGCAGGTGAATTACTGAAGGTCAGGAGTTTGAGACCAGACTGGCCAACATGGTAAAACTCCATCGCTGCTAAAAATACAAAATTAGCCAGGCGTGATGGCGTGCGCCTGTAATCCCAGCTACTCAGGAGGCTGAGGCAGAAGAATTACTTGAACCTGGGAGACAGAGATTGCAGTGAGTCACGATCGTGCCATTGCACTCCAGCCTGGACAAAAAGAGCGAAATTCTGTCTTGAAAAAAAAAAAGAAAGCCACAGGAAACTAATACAAACACCCATTTTACAGACAGGGAAACTGATGAAGATGCTCTGGAGGAAATGAGCAACGAGGCTGCCCACAGCTCACAGCTGAGTGATATCCTGGTACAGTCAGAATAAAGGCAAATGATTCATCTTCAAGGAGCTACTAGGACGCTTGCAGCAGATAATTGATTCCCTTGAGGAGAAAGGCTGGAAAACTTCTGAGGGGAGGAGCCAAGACATGAGAAAGCTTGGTGATACAAATGACCCAAAGGAAGGGAAGGGAAATGGATAAACAGTAGAGGGAGATAAGAAAGAAGATGCTGCAAAGGCTTTGGGGGGCTTTTGGGGTTCTAGCCTGAAGAATCTCCATTGTCCATCACATATATAAAGGCAATGATTAAATGTTTCAAAAATGTTTCAGAGATTTATTACAAAGACAATATGAAATTGCTGGGAAAAAAAACCCCTGTTTTCATTTTAAAAATTCTGTTTGAATTTTCCTCCTTCAGAAAAATCTCCCAGAATTATATCAGATTTTAACAAAGAAGACAGTTCTCTGTTCGTTGAAAATAGCCCTAGTTCATGAGGTTTATGTGTATTAATGAGCATTCTACTGAATTCAAATCTGGGTGAGGACATAAAGACTACCTTTCACATTTCTTTCTTTTTTAAATAAGATTTGCCAAACAAAAATAAGATTTGCTTACAATATTACAACAAAAATAACGTTATTTAAGGATAGTAATACAGCAACAACCCATGTTTGAAAGGCATTTTCAACACATGAAATGTTTTTATACCCTACCCATTTAACTCTCACAACAATTCCCAAGGTAGACATTATACTGATCATCTGTGCATTGTAGTTGAGGACAGTGAGGGAGCTCTGGGAGCTGAAGCACTCTGTGCAGTCATATAACTAGTACGAGATAACAAGAGAAATTGAAATTCTATGCTTTCTCCCACCATATATTTTAACAAAAATACTTTCCTATAGAAAATTGGATTTACTCATTAAGTGTTAACATTTGAATTTACATAAGTCAACAGCTCTACTAAGTATGAACATAACTTCCCTCACCTACATTCTTCTGCCAACAGTGTAATGGAATGCACTCAAATTCATAAAATTGAATTTCTTTAAAATATTTATTCTTAGTCCCCACTGGCATTGTTTAAAATGAGAATGTCTTACTAAAGTTTTGTTTTATCTGCAGAAGAGAATTGACTTGTGCAAATTTAAAATCACAACCTAAACCATACAAAATATTAAATCAACATGACACTTTTAAGGCCCTGGTATGCCTAAACTTCCTGGGTTAATATCACCTTGGAAAGAGTCACTTCCTCAAATTTTCTATGAGAATGACTTACTCTTCAGAAGTAAAGAGATCTATTCTCCCTAGAGAACATTTGCAAATCTTTTCACAATCAAGCTCCTCAAAAAACAGCCTCTAATTTTTGATTTGCAAAAGAATTACACAGCATAAGAAAAAAATAGTCTTATAAAATCAAGTTCTAAAATGAGACAGCTGCAATAAACAGTCAAGACCAAGAGTTACTCAAAAAGTGTTTTCCTTTTGCTTTATAACCCTAGCCAGCCCCTTCCTTGTGCCCTTCTCATTCTTAAAACAGAGTAAAAACTAACTTCCAGTACATCCTGAAGAATAATATGAAACTTCAAGTTCTAACAGCTCCTAACCCCACAACCCTTGAGAGGAATTCTGCTAGTTGCTTCCCTGACCAACCTTCTCTCCATTCTCCTTCCTAACTGATCCTGGTTTTATTCCAGAACTAACTTCTCCATCATGTAGCCCAAGTGAGGTAGGGAAGCTAAAAGCGTCTCCTGCTCCTGGGTAGCCCTCCATAAGTCTACAACAGTGATTCTCAAAGTCTCTAGACCAAAGCTTCAGCATTACTAGAGACTTAGACATGTAATTCTTGGCCCAACCCCAGATCTACTGAATGAGAAACTCTGGAGGTGGGCCCAGTGGTCAGTGTTTAAATAAGCCCTTAAGGTGATTCTGTTGTGTACTAAAGTTTAAGAACCAGAGATCATAGCCAGTGATCCCAGCCCTGGTTGCCCATCAAAATCACTGGATGCCCTAGTCCCATGCCCAAAGATTCTGATTTAATTGCTCTGGGATGGGGTCTGGGAAAGCGGATTTGTTAAAAAGTTCCCCAGGTGATTCTAGTGTACAGTCAGATTTGGGAAACACTGATCAAAGCCAATCAAACTAATCTAGTCTAAAATACTGAATTTTAGTGTCAATGAAGTGGATGCCCTCCAATATCCATGAGGCCAACTGATGACCAGAAGTGTCATTACTGTTACTGCAGCCACGGCTGGTAGCACAAGGGAACTGCAGGCTGATGAACTGGTATATGCCACTAAATGAACCATGCTGTTTTATTTCCTCAAGAGCAATGAGTCTTCGATAGCTCAGGAATGATGAATTTGTAAGGGGTGGAGGACACAAAGCCCAGCAGCTATTTAGCAGTGGTATGTTTTGGATGGAAAAGGACGAAAATAATTTGTGGTATGCCAGGACTTGAACTCAAGCAGCCTTAATCACTGTCCATGAAGGTTGTGACCAAGCAGTGTAAAACACAAGGGAAGACAACTTCACTGGGAAAGGTGGAGGAGGAAATAAAGACCTCACCAAGAATGGTGAAGTTCCGTTCATCTCCTCACACTAGGGAAATGACTCTTATGTATACAGAATGGTAACATCTGTATGACTGCCTGTAACATCTAAAAGGTCATATATTTCTGGAGTCAAAATTTATTTGGACCTAAATACTATGTCATTTATAATTCATATAAACTTTCCTTCCTTAATTGTAGGAAAAATTTCCTCTCATTTATCAGGAGAAACAAGCCATGAAGACAAAATACATGAGCCAACTTCAGTTAGAGATGGCCCAGCTCCTTGTATCATTGTCTAGTTTCTGAAGGGAAATGCTTTTGTTCCATGAGGCCCACCTAGGGTGGGAGCTAGAACTACAGATGGGTTTGCTGAGACCTGATACTAAAGGAGAATTTAGTCGCAGAGACTCAGAAAGTACATTTCTCAGCCACAATCCAACTTAATAATTCTGTATTTTATCTATACATGTGTTTCATATTGTGAGGTGTAATTGATAGTGTGTGATTATTTAAGCAACATTTTGTCTTTTTTAGTGGTTCATAAAATAACAGTGGATCTTACAACTAATAGCATCTAGATTTGATGAATTATGCTAATTAAATCAAACATTTATGACTCCCATTATGAATCAAGCTCCCGATTAGACTGGAAACAAAGGAATGGATGATGAAATAGAATTCCCATGCCTAAGAAGCTAGATGAAAAGAAAACAAACACAGGTATAATCAGAGCTACATATTTTGTGGTGGACAGAGTATGTGTTATGATGGCTAGAGCACACTGTGGTTGTCTATTGGGTAGAATTGTATGGTGCATGTGTGTGAGTGAGGGAGGAGGGATATAAAAGGGAGAAGGGATAAGAGATGAGGCTGGAAAGGTAGTCTGGGACCAGACTATTAATGACTCTAACACTAACCTAAGGAATTTAGGATTTATCCTTTAGGTCAGAGGTTCTTAAACATTTTGGTCTCATGACCCCTTCATACTCTTAAAATCTATTGAGGACTCCCCAAAGAGCTTTTCAAAATATGGGTTATATCTATTGATATTTACTATATTAAAAGTTAAAGCTGTAAAACAAAAATTATTAACTCATAACAAACTCATTACTCTTAACAAATAGCATTTTTAATGAAAAAACATTTTCTAACACAAAAAATTAGAAAGATAGCATTGTTTTACAATTTTGTAAATCTCTTTAGTGTCTGGCTTATGAAAGACAGCTGGTTCTCTTATCAGCTTCTGCATTCAATCTGTTGCGCTATGTTATTTTGGTTGAAATACAGTATATGGAAAAAAATCTGGCTTTATAAATATGTATAGTTGGAAAAAGAAGGGCCTCACAGACTTCCTGTAAAGGCCTCAGCGGTCCCCAGGGATTCTTGGACCACATTATGAGAACTGCTGCTTTTGGTAATGCAAAGCCATGGAAAGATTATCAGATGACAAGCAGCTAATTTGGCAGTAATGTGAAGAGAAATTAGAAGAAGACCTGAGAATAGGACAATAAGCAGAGGACTATTAAAATGGTCCAGGAAAGAACATAGGAAGCTGTTCTCTAAAGCTGAGACAATGGGGATACAGAGACATGAATGGATTCATGTGTTAAGTTCAATAGGAGCTAAGTATTGCTAGTATACAAATGTATCCAGGGTAGGATGGGAGGCAAGTCAAGGATGGCTTCATGTATTTGGGGTTGCAAAATCTGGTTGGATGGTGATGATACAAAAGGTGTAGATACAGCATAAGAAGATCATTCCTGGTGTAAGCTGGACAAAAAGAAGAGACAGAAAAAAAGAGAAGAAGAAGCAACAGCAGCAGAAGAAGAGGAAGAGGAGGAGGAGGAGGAAGAAGAAGAGGAGGAAGAGGAGGAGGAGGAGGAGGAGGAAGAAGAAGAAGAAGAAGAAGAAGAAGAAGAAGAAGAAGAAGAAGAAGA
>NC_045435.1:155630286-155700942 GCF_002776525.5 Piliocolobus tephrosceles | reverse complement strand
GAAGAAGAAGAAGAAGAAGAAGAAGAAGAAGAAGAAGAAGAAGAAGACGACGACAATAAACAAAAAAAAATGAGTCAGCAAGGGAAACATGCAGATTCCTGACCCATGACTCTGGGAGATACAGACAAATGTGCAGATCCTGGGAAGCTTACCTCTTTAAACTACTGTACTCAATGCTGTTTAAAACAATACCAAATCTCTTTAAAACACAAATATGTCTGAGAGCTAAGGAGAGGGAGTTCCTTAACTCTCCTTAACTAGTAAGCACATCTTGGTATTACTTAGTTTAGTCAAATTGCTTTCCATCTTAATGGAATACATGAGAACTTCAGATCACAGACCACAGGAGGACATCTGAGATGAGAAGGTAGCATGTTGGGGGCTTTGTGTCTAATATGGGACAAAAATAAGCATGGAAGAAGAAAAAGAGAGGGAAATGTCAATCTCTTGAAGAAGATATAATTATGTGGATACTTCTAGTTTAAGAAGTAACTGGAAGAAAGAATAGTCACTGGGTAGCTGGTAGGCAAGAAGGAATGGTTAGAGCTGAAAAGGCACCAAAGAGAGTTCTCTCACTTTAAAGTGTTTTCAAGGGTTCTGCTCAGTTTCAGAGATCACATGAGAAGCAGATCATCCCATCAGAAAATAGGTTTCAAGTGGAAATGAACTACCAAGTAGCTTCTCATTAGGCCCAGAAAAATCCACAGACAGGAAATATGGATTTGTGTGTGTGTTTGTGTGTATACATATATATAATTCAAATCTGAGACTGAGACATGATCTCCATGCCCCAGGTAAAGATGGCAGAAAAGGGGGTGTATTTTCCTTCTAAATTCTATAGGGTAGGGGTCCAAATCCACACCAGCAGTTCTTTTTTTTCCTTCTTCCCCTCCTTTTCCTAAGATAGGGACCTACAGACAGTTCTCTAAGTTGAACAAAAAATTACTTTGAGTGATTTGACACAGACCAGTAGACGCAAAGGGTGCATGAATGAGTGAGCAGGATGTACTAGAGTAACAATACAGAGCATGATTTAAGAAATTCAAATGTCTGGATGCATAGCAAACACTGAAGTTACAAAACATAATCACTGCTTAATTCTACGTATTTAAACCACTCTGATTTGAATAGATATTTATATGTAAAAACATCATATTTTCATAAAATAATAATTGCCTTAGTCTTCTTAACAAAGTAGCACAACAATTTTCCAGTACACAGTACCCAAGTAAACACCACATCTGCTAAATCAAGACTCAGATTCAGACCCTCCTCAGCAGTGGCATGGTCTTAAGAGGTTGTGAGGATGCTCTTTACCTTCCATTATGAAAAACTTTTTCAAAAAATTGTGGTGTGGCTTGGCAAAAGCAGCCTTGATCATGTCAATTCCTTTCTCTGTAGAATAGGGTCAATAATAATGCCCCACTTGCCTTATAAGGTTGTTGTGAGGACCAAATTATGGAAAAATGCTTTGCGAACCAGAAGGTTCCACACAAATGTTAGTTACAGTAGAGCTCCTGGTTAGGTTGTCCTTATGTTTTCCAGGCAGGAAGGCAGTAAGAAAGCTGGCATTTATGTAGGACTTCTATATGGCATGTCATCTCACTCAATACCATCTCAGGTAGTGAGTGATCACATCCCATTTTACATCTAGAGCTCACTGAGGCTTAAGTAACTTACCTAAGGTAAGTCACCTAGAAAGTGGTAAAACTAGGATTTGAACCTGTCTGCTGTCTCAAAAACCCAGGTATTCTTAGCACGAGCTTTAATACCTAATTTATTACTTAGGTCTTGGAAAGAAAAATGAATGAGAGTATCTGGTTTTTTATAACCATAAAGACTCTCATCACCACCCTCATATTCAAGCTTTCCGCTGTTCCAATATATCATATAAAATGTGTTAAACCTTCTGAAAGGGCTAAAGCCAGTGGGATGAAACACTCAGTACTGCATTGTGGAGTAGAGCTCAGGTAATAAAAACAAAGGCAGAGATAGTCAGTTGTAACAAAAGTAAACAATTAAAACCTGAATAACATTGCCTGCCAAAGACTGCATCCCTTAGCCCCAACTGGGCACATACAAGCCTCAATGACTATCAATTATGATTCAGTGATCTAAAGAGCATCTTTTTATTTTGGTCTTACTATCTTAGTCTGTTTAGTGTTGCTATAAAGAAATACCTGAGGCTGTGTAATTCATAAAGAAAGAGGTTTATTTGGCTCACGGTTCTGCAGGCTAAACAAGAAGCACGGCACCAGCATCTGCCTCTCATGAGGGCCTTAAGCTGCTTCCACTGGTGGTGGAAGGTAAAGGGGAGCCAGTATGTGCAGAGATCACATGGTGAGAGAGTGGATGCAAGGTAGAGGGAGGTGCCAGATTCTTTTAAACAACCAGTTCTTGGGGCATCTCTCGAGGTAACAAAAGAGCTAGAACTTACTCACTTCCCTTCTCCCGGAGAGGGCACTAATCTATTAATGAGAGATCCACCTCCATGACCCAAACACCACTCATTTAGCCCCACCTCCAAAATGGGATAAAATGTCAACATTAGACTTGGAGGGATCAAATATCCAAATCCCAGCACTCATCTAATATCACTTGCAAGATGCAAACTTCACTGCTTATGGGCTTGAACTGTCCCTATCTTAGCTATAAGGGCAGCAGAGGGACCACACTGCTGGTTTTTCCTGTGTGTGGTAGGGCACCAGGGCAGAATGAAGAAAAGGGCACATATGCAGGGGTCAGAGAGACATGATTGTGAACTGAACTCACTGGGCACCCTGGGCCAGTCCTTGCTTATCCGTCTGTAACGCTTCTTCATCTTGAAGCATTTTCCTCTGGAATAATTGAGGAGATTTAGGTAAACTGTCAGCAAATCCTTGTGAACACAGTAGGCACTCAGTAGGGTATAGCTTCTATATTAATAATAACTTATGAACTGGCTAATATCCACTAGTAAGTGTTTTTGTTTTTTTAAACAAATAGATATTCTCTGTAATAGACTAAAGATAACTGCTACAAACTGTTACTCCTCTTTTCTTTGAAAAGTGAAGCCTAATTCCTCTTCCCCTGAGTTACTGTTGGTCTTACTTCCTCAGATAGTACAATGTGGCATGAGTATTATTCTGGGACTTCCAAGGCTAATTCATAATAAGTCTTCTAAGCTTTGTCCAGGTCTCATACTGGTAGCTGCCATATAAGAAGTCTGATCACTCTGAAGCCACCATGTTGTGGGGGAGCCCAAACTTTCCATGTGAGAAGGCCTCAGGGAGCCCTCGGCCGTTGGGAGTCATTCCAGCCTAGGTCCCAAACACTCTGCAGTGGAGGCAGTAGGTTCTGCTAAGTCCTGCTCAAATTACAGATTCATGAGCGAAATAAATAACTGTTATTGCTTTAAGCCACAAGGTTTTAGACTAGTTTGTTATATAACAATGAAAAACTAGAATACTCAATCATGATTTTTTAATCCAAATTAAAAATATATTTTCATATATTTTTATCATGAGTTATATAAAATATATGAGTTATATAAAATAACATATTGTGTGTTGATGCTAGTTCTCAAGTCTATTTTAGACACAGACTAAATGTCTTAAAAACATTTTATTTGTGGACAATGTTAACATACACATAACTTAATAACTGGCTGACCAGTGACATATAGGACCTATTGTGTGTATATACATGTCAGTAATCAGGGTGGTTTAGTGAGGGCCACTGTCTACCTCCTAACCAGCAGGAAACTACATATTCTGGACTGTCTGCATTTCCCAGCAAGCTTTGCAAACAGCAAGGTGTTAAGACACAGTTGTTTTCTGCAGCCAGCCAGATGATGTTTGAACACCCTTCAGCATTCAGAGTTGCTCAGTATAGGAGGATGGACCTCATCATAGGATAAGTCTTACCTCTCTGGACTGCAGGATAATTTACTGATGCCTTTCAAATAACATACAACCCTAAAATATTATGCAAACTTTGGGGCATACAGTCGGCATAGGTGAACTAAGCAAACATTTTGCTGTTTCAAAATCCACTCTGTTGTTCTTTATTTCCCGTTTTTCTGGCTACAAAGCCTTCCTCCCCTTCTCTGAGGGGTATGTGTGCATGTGTGTATGTAAAATCCTATTTACCCTTCATATGTCTACTCTCCCATCAAGGCAGAGTTAATCATTCCTTGATGACATTGCTTCTATTCCATCTTTAAAGCCTATTCTTTAGCAAACAAGCTTATCATTTTTTAAAAAAGCAACAAACTGACAGTCCCATAGAACACATGGAAAAGGAACATGAGAAAGTCCCTATAACACTTGGCGACTTTCCACCGGGCTGAAACAGGCCGACGTGATATGTGTTTTAGGGATTAGAATTCAGCAGAAGAAATGAGTCAATTAAAACACCCGGCCAGAATGCTGTCTGTAGATAAAGTGCTTTGCACTGGGGGTACAACATAAGCTGAATTACTAAATTCTAAGGGCTGACTGACTGGTGATTTGCATCTCAATATCTTTTCCTTTTATTCTCTCAACAAAAGTTAACAAGGAGCCACTCAGCCTAGGAAAAATAGGTACTTCATTTATCTTAGCAAGAACAAGATAAACAACTAACTCACAATTTTCCAACTCACTGGCTTTGGTTTGACCTGGAGTTGGTAATGCCTACTGTCTTAAGTGGGTTAACTGGAACATCAAACCCACCAATTGGTTTTGGCTTTTACATTTATTCAGTAGCAATTCTAATCCCAAAGAAAGTACAATCACTACATGGCAATTGGTGCTTTGTGGCAGTATACACAAAACACATGAGTGATGTGCAGAAAGTCATAATTGAACACTCTTTATTCCACCATAAAACCAAGAAGTCATATTTTCACCACTTGTTATTTGAGAACCATGTTAACTATGCATAACATTTTAAGCCAAAGGCTGTATAGCAACAAGTTCTATGTGTTAAAATACAGAAAACACCATTTCCTCTTCATGAGGAATCTACAGCAAGTCATCCTGGAAGAACACTAAACCAAAGGCAATAATGTTTTTGGACACTCATCCCCAAATTAACTATGCTTAACACATCAATTCAGAATTATTATAATGGAGTTTAAGTTATAACTGATGTCCAAGTTACAACTATAACTGATATTAAAACTTCCCTTTGGAATTCAGGAAAAACTGACAAGCACTAACATTAAAACAGAGATCTTAGCATGACTTAATGCTTGATACTTCATCTAGATGAAGCAGAGTGAAACTTTACTGTCCTCTTCACTGATCCAACCCTGGTCTTCATCCAAAAAGTAAGTTCTGGGCATCCAGAAAATAATAACATTGGTATATTTTAAGAAAGAAGAAATGCAGTGTCAACTTACTTAACAGCTGGCAATAGAGGGCCTGTAAACTTCTCTTCATGGTATCATCTGGTCCTGCTTATCCTCCAGTTTATTCATGATTCTGTCTAGGAAATTGGGAGAAGAAAATTGTTACATCTGAGGAACATAATTTAAAAATCAGAAAGAACTCCACTCAATAGGATCTTGGTTGTAAATTCTAACTTACCCAATTTCGAAGAGAAAAAATCTTGGGATAAATACACCACAAACAGTTTAATTTATAATGGTGTATACTATAAAATTACCAACTAATCAACTGGTCGAATTCTGAAACTATACACTCCACTGAAGGAAGCTCATAGGGGCAGTTAGTGAGAATCTGGGTTCAGAATTGAATACTTTTTTCATGAATCTCTCATGAATCTCTATAATCACACGAGAAACAAAAAATTTCTCTTCTCATCTCATTTCTGCTAAGGCGCTCACAAAACAAGCAAACACCCAAATAAAACAAACAAAAAACAAGCTGGAAAGCTTTGCCACACTTGAAACTGTATTATTTTAAATGATTTTTCTATTATTTTCTGATTTCAAGGATACGTCTGGTATGGACTATTTAGAAAAAGTAAACAGAAAATACAGATAAAAATAAACAAGAAAATATATATTATCCATAATCCCATGAATAAGAGGTGATTAGCACCCACATTTTAGAGTGTATCTCTTTAGCCTTTTGAATGTGCACTTCTATTGGTCTGTTTAATTTTATATTTAATTTTTAATTTAATTTTTCTCCCTAGCAGCAGAAATATCTTTGTGTTGTTACTATTACTTCACAATGTTATTTTACACGGCAAACTGTGTTTCTTTAAGATAAATTCCTAGAAATTGAAATGCACTATGGAAGGACATAAATTAAGGCTTTTGGAAATAAATATATTACCAAATTGCTCCTCACCAATACCAGCATATTAGAACAACCATTAGAGTACACTCTACCCAAGAAAGAAATTAACAATTTCATCTCTGCCAATAGGCAAATATTTGGTCTCAATGTTTTAATTTGCTTTTTATGTTTATTGGCCATTTGTACATAAAATTTTTAAAATGTATATTATTTAACAATTCTCTACTAGCATGCCAGGTTTTTTGTTTTCTCATGACATCCCAAGTAGAACTACCTATCTTTAAATTTTTTAATTGAGATGTAACTCATATATAAAATTCAGCCTTTAAGGTATACAATTCAGTGATTGGGAATATATTCAAAAGTTGTCCAACCATCACCACTACCTAATTTCAGAATGTTTTCATCACTCAGAAATGAAATCACCATGTTTGCTATAAGTCACTCCCCATTTTCCCCTCCTTTGGCAACCACTAATCTATTGTCTGTATGGATTTGGCCATTCTGGACATTTTATATAAACAGAATCAAATGTGTCTGGCTCTTCCACTCAGCATAATGTTTTTATTTTATTTTATGGTGTTTTTTGAGATGGAGTCTCACTCTGTTGCCAGGCTGGAGTGCAGTGGCACGATCTCAGCTCCACCTCCTGGGTTCAAGTGATTCTCATGCCTCAGCCTCCTGAGTAACTGGGATTACAGGCACGTGCCACCACACCCAGCTAATTTTTATATTTTTAGTAGAGACAGGGTTTCACCATGTTGGCCAGGATGGTCTTGATCTCCTGAACTCATGATCTGCCCGTCTCAGCCTCCCAAAGTGCTGGGATTACAGGCGTGAGCCACTGTGCCTGGCCTCAGCATAATGTTTTTAAGGCTCATCAATGTTATATAACATTCTAGCTTTTCAAGTGTTTTTTTAATAAGAATTCTACCTACCTCACAGACATTCTACCATGGTTAGAAAGGCCTTCCTTAGTCCTTCCTATTCTATTATATAAATACTTGCCCATATTTTCTTCCTGATATGGTTTGGCCATGTCCCTACCCAAACCTCATCTTGAATTTTCATGTATTGTGGGAGTGACCTGGTGGCAGGTAATTGATCATAGGGGTGGGTCATTCCCATGCTGTTCTCGTGATGGTGAATAAGTCTCACAAGATCTGATGGTTTTAAAAATGGGAGATTCCCTGTACAAGCTCTGTCTCTCTGCCTGCCGCCATCCACATAAGATGTGACTTGCTCCTCCCTTGACTCCCACCATGACGGTGAGGCCTCCCCAGCCATGTGGAACTGTAAGTCCATTAAACCTCTTTCTTTTCTAAATTGCCCAGTCTCGGGTATGTCTTTATTAGTAGCGTGAAAACAAACTAACACACTTCCAGTAATTTTTATTTCATTTATTACATTCTAAATGCTTTTGTATTCTTAGATATTATCAACCAAAAATAAAATTCTAAGCACCCCAACTGACTGAATGGCTCCCTCCTCTCAGTCAAGGGAATTCCAAAGACACCTGTAAAACTAGCTCAGGCCATGATGGGAAGTGGGGGTCAGACATGCCTCATTATACTTTCTTCCCTTTGGATTTGAGGCAAAACTGACCAGCATTAACATTAAAACAGTGATCTTAGAACTCACCAAACAGATTGTGTGTAGTAACAAGATACTAAAATCCAACCTGACTCTACTTTAGCATCACATGACAGATAGCAGGCCCTGAAAAATATCAAAGTATTTTATCCAAAAACATATTTCTTTGACATATTTTAAATGGTCCTGCAAAGCTATCTCTTGTGGAGGAAAATTTATACACTGTAGAGAATCCCCTTGCCTTTCCAGGTCTTTTCCTGATCCTGGAGAGATTAGCTGAGAGTCTAGCACCTTTTAAATGTCGGAATAGGAAACACTAGCCATATATTCCTTCTTTTCTTTTCTTTTTTTTTTTTTTGAGACGGAGTCTCGCTGTGTCACCCAGGCTGGAGTGCAGTGGCCGGATCTCAGCTCACTGCAAGCTCCGCCTCCCGGGTTTACGCCATTCTCCTGCCTCAGCCTTCCGAGTAGCTGGGACTACAGGTGCCCGCCACCTCGCCCAGCTAGTTTTTTGTATTATTTTTAGTAGAGATGGGGTTTCACCATGTTAGCCAGGATGGTCTCAATCTCCTGACCTCGTGATCCGCCCATCTCAGCCTCCCAAAGTGCTGGGATTTCAGGCTTGAGCCACTGTGCCCGGCCCAGCCATATATTACTTCTACAGGCAGTCATTTTATGTGCATAATGAGAACCTTGGTTTCTGCTACCCATTAGCTTAACCCAGACCCTCCTTTCTATTGATTCCAGGTCTTCAAATAATATTAATAACTCCTTCAACCAACTGCCAATCAGAAAATCTTTGAATCCACCTATGATCTTTAAGCCCTTGCTTTGAGTTGTCCCACCTTTCTAGACCAAAACAATGTATACCTCAATGTATTGACTGATGTCTTATAAAACTTATAAAACCAGGTTGTAACCCAACCACCTTGGGCACCTGTTATCAGGACCTCCAGAGGCTGTTGCAGGTCATGGTCCTCACATTTGGCTCAGAAGAAATCTCTTCAAATATTTTATGGAGTTTGGTTTTTTCATCAACAATCTGTTTCTGGACTTTGTATTAAGTTTTACATTTTTCTGTTTGCTCATTCTTCAACTAGAACAATAAGTGTTCAAATTAAACCACTGGTACATTGAGTTCTCTATTATTACTCTTTTTAAAAATATTTGTTATTTGAGCTTGTTTTTTTTTATCTCACTCCAAAATTAACTTTAAGATCACTTTATTAAAATCCAGAAAAGGTACACTGGGATTATAGTCAGAATTATCTTCTATTTGCTTTATTAATTTCGGAGAGACTGATTTGATATCTCATCAAAATCCAGCTGGGGTGAGGAAGAACATAACTATTCCAAAACTTATTGCTCTGGAAATCAGAAGAATTCCTTTCTGGGGCTGGGAAGTGCTCTTTTTTGGGGCATGGGGTACAACAGCTCAATGACTTTTTTGGTTAGGCAAATTCGTCCCCCACCACCAGTGTGATTTGTATGAGGAAGGAAAAGAAAGAGAGAGCTAAAGTGCTCTACATTATACAAAAATTAATTAGGGGCTGGGTGTGGTGGCTCACGCCTGTTATCTCAGCACTTTGGGAGGCTGAGGCAGGTGAATCAGGAGATTGAGGTCAGGAGATTGAGACCATCCTGGCTAACACGGTGAAACCCCATCTCTACTAAAAATACAAAAAATTAGCCAGGTGTGGTGGCGGGTGCCTATAGTCCCAGCTACTCACAGGGCTGAGGCAGGAGAATCGCTTGACCCCAGGAAGCAGAGACTGCAGTGAGTCGAGATCGTGCCATTGCATTCCAGCCTAGGCGACAGAGTGGAACTCTGTCTCAAAAAAAAAAAAAAAAAAAAAAAAAAAATTAGGAGGTTTGAGTTTCCAGAGGCTATGGCTAGGAAAAAGGAGTTAAAGGGTCTAGAAATTAGAGAGGCTGAGGAGATGATACACAAGAAATACTGAGACAGGAAGAGGCAACTCCAAAAGATGGTAGGAGGTGGGACCTAAGGATGAAGGATAAAGTGAGAAATTCTCCACAGGAGATGCCCATGAATGTTAAGATGTCTAATACTTAATTTTTCATCGCTTCTTGTTTTATGCACATATACACTATATATGTATTAGTCTGCTTTCATGCTGCTGATAAAGACATACCCAAGACTGGGTAATTTATAAAGAAAAAGAGGTTTAATGGACTCACAGCTCCACATGGCTGGAGAGGAGTCACAATCATGGTAGAAGGCAAAAAGCACATCTTACATGGCAGCAGGCAAGATAGAAAAGAGCCAAGCAAAAGGGATTTCCCCTTATAAAACCATAGGATCTCATGACACTTACTCACTACCATGAGAAGATTATGGGGAAAACCACCCCCATGATTCAATTATCTTCCACTGAGTCTCCCCTCCCACAACATGTGGGAATTATGGGAGCTACAATTTAAGACGAGATTTGGGTGGGAACACAGCCAAACCATATCAATATGCTTCATCTGTATTCCTTCTCCACAATGCTTACCCATCACTAGTATTGTCAAAACTTCAGTAAAAGTCTGACACAAAACAGCCTTGTATTAGTGTTGCTTGACAGGGGCAATAAAAGAGAAGAGATCATGTCCCAAGTCAAGGGTGACCCAGGAGCAGTCAGAGGCAGCAGCCCTAGGAGCCACAACAATGGTTAGTGGGTATATGTGGAGCGTTTAGAATGTGGTAAGCATTCAATAAATGCTTAGTAAATAAATAATGGATGAATGAATAAATAAATGATCAATAACAAGAGAACAGAGAAACAGTTGTGGTTTAATATATTGATCAAGGGGATAAGTCCTTCAGTAGTCTCTGGAAATTCTTAAAGATTTTTGAAAAAGTGACAGACTTCCCATAATACATGAAACAGGTTCACCTTATTCAGTTATCATAAACAACTGAGTCTATAAATTTGGGAGATTTGGGATCAACTGTGTTACACAGGGTTATCCCAACTAGAAGCACCATTTGGCTATTTATTAAAAATTAATCTTTATTAGGTCTTCTTTTAGAGTTTCAGTGTTTTTCTTTCATTTAAGTTCTACAGTCCTGTCAAGTTTTATAGCTTTTAGACATTTTATATTTATTTTTTCACAGTGATAGAATTTCTGTTTCCATTATATTTCCTAATTGCCTCTACATAAAAATGACTGACATTCATTTTGTGACCTAACTGAACTAACTTACTATTCTAATGATGGTTTCTCAGCTGAGTCTCTTGGGTCAATTGTGCTGCTTTGGATAGATGGCAAACCACAATTAGATTCCATCAAAAGCCTCTTTTAACCATATAGTAGAAAATATTAATCACATCTGTCTGGTCCCTCAGGGAATAATTCAGGAAGATGATAACTAATTTGGGGGATGAAATCCTAAGAAAGTATAGAGTTACATCTAAAAGGATTGCATAAAGGAAAAACAACCCACCCTTGTAACCCATGCTCCAGGCCCATGCCTACAGACCCAATAACAGGCCTACTACAGTAGTTTTAGGCTCCAGGTTCAATTCCATATACTCAGGCACCAGGCTGACCACCTGCTGACCCAGACATGAAGCCAGGCTGCCTGAGGACTCTAACTGCACACCTGCTCATGGACCATACCAGATGACCTTTTCAGAATCTCTGGACAGGTTGACTGGTAAAGGGCTTTCCCAAACAAAGCAAGTCTGCAAATACTGAAATAAGTCCCTACTTCTTCAAATGCACAGACAGTGACACATGGCAACGAGGATGAAGAACAATCAAAGAAACATGACACCACCAAAGAACAAAATTAAGCAACAGTGACCAACCCCAAAGAAATGGAGACTTATAAACTGCCTAATAAAGATTTAAATAATTGTATAACCAGCCTGGGCAACAAGGCAAGAACCTATTTCTACAAAAAAAAAAAATTTAAAAATTAGCTGGGCATGGTGATATATGCCTATGGTCTCAGCTACTTGAGAGGCTGAGGTAGAAGGATTGCTTGAGTCTGGGAAGTTGAAGCTGTAGTGAGCCATAATCATGCTCTAGCCTGGGTGACAGAGTGAGAAAAAAAAGTACAAATAATTGTATGAAGGAAGCTAACTGCAGAGAAACAATTCAACGAAATCAGGAGAATAATATATCCAGAACCTACAAAGAACTCAAACAAATTTACAAGAAAAAAACAACCCCATCAAAAAGTGGGCAAAGGATATGAATAGACACTTCTCAAAAGAAGACATTTATGTAGCCAACAGACACATGAAAAAGTGCTCATCATCACTGGCCATCAGAGAAATGCAAATCAGAACCACAATGAGATACCATCTCACATCAGTTAGAATGGTGATCATTAAAAAGTTAGGAAACAACAGGTGCTGGAGAGGATGTGGGGAAATAGGAACACTTTTACACTGTTGGTGGGACTGTAAACTAGTTCAACCATTGTGGAAGGCAGTGTGGCAATTCCTCAAAGATCTAGAACTAGAAATACCATTTGACCAGCCATCCCATCACTGGATATATACCCAAAGGATTATAAATCATGCTTCTATAAAGACACATGCACATATATGTTTATTGTGGCACTATTCACAATAGCAAAGACTTGGAACCAACCCAAATGCCCATCAATAACAGACTGGATTAAGAAAATGTGGCACATATACACCATGGAATACTATGCAGCCACAAAAAAAGATGAGTTATTGTCCTTTGTAGGGACATGGATGCAGCTGGAAACCATCATTCTCAGCAAACTATCTCAAGAACAGAAAAGCAAACACTGCATGTTCTCACTCATAGGTGGGAATTGAACAATGAAAACATTTGGACACAGGAAGGGGAACATCACATACCAGGGCCTGTCGTGGGGTGTGACGGGGGGGAGGGATAGCATTAGGAGATATACCTAATGTAAATGACGAGTTAATGGGTACAGTGCACCAACATGGCACATGTATACATATGTAACAAACCTGCACGTTGTGCACATGTACCCTAGAACTTAAAGTATAATGCAAAAATAAAAAATAAAAAAAAATGACCAAAATGAGAAATGTAATAGAAATTGAAATTATTTAAAAACAAGAAAACAAAGTAAACAATTCTGTAGATGAAAAATATGATACAATGAATGAAATGAAAAATGCAATAGAAGGCATCGACAACAGAAATGGTCAAGCAGAAGAAAAATTTGTGAACCTGAAGACAAGTTATTTGAAAATATGTGGTCAGAGGAGAAAAAAATAATAAAAAGGAATTATAGGAGGTTTAAGAAAAAGACAAAGGAACAAAAGTTTAAAAATAAATAATAGAAAAGTTTTCAAATCGGGAAAAGATATAAATATCCAGGTACAGGAAGGTCAAAGGCCTCCAATAAGATTCAATTGAAACAACACAGATGATATATTATAATTGAACTGTTAAAAATGAAAGACAAAGAGGGGGTCCTGAAAGCAGCAAGAGAAAAGAAGCAAATAACATAAAATGGGAGTTCCTAAGGCTGCAGTTTCTCAGCAGAAACCTTCTAGGTGAAGAGAGAGTGGGATGATATATTCAAAGTGCTGAAGGAAAAAAAAATTGCCAAAAAAACCCCTGAAACCAGCAAAGCTGTCTTTCTGAAATAAAGAAGACATAAAGACTTTTCCAGGCAAACAAAAGCTGAAAGAGTTCATCACCACCAGGCGTGTCTTACAAGAAGTGCTAAAGGGAGTTCTCTGAGCTAAAAGAACAGAACACTAATTAATACAAGAAAACATATGAAAGCATAAAACTTACTAGTAAAAATAAGTGGATAGTCAAATTCAGAATACTCTAATACTATAATGGTGGCATGTAAATCACCTTTATCTTTAGTATGGAGGTTAAAATATGAAACTATTAAAATAATAAGAGCTATGGTAATTTGTTAAAGGATACACAATATAAAAGATATAAACTGTAACATCAAAAATATAAAATATAGAGAAGTGGAGTAAAATTGCACAGGTTTGTTTTGCATTCAAAGTTAAGTTGTTATCAGCTTGAAAAAAGGCTTTTATAAGTTGCTTTATGTAAGCCTCATGGTAATCACAAAGCAAAACACTATAGTATACCCACAAAAGTAAAAACAAGTAAAAAAAAAAAAAAAAAAGAATTTGGTGACACACATTTGGTGTCAGAAGTGTTGAGTAGTATGAGAGTAAAGGGAAATAAACAAATTTATTCAAATGTATTTATTTGACTAATTTTTTAATTCAAAAGTGGAATAACCTAGAAGAAATGAATAAACTTCTTTCCTTCTAAAAAGTCCTTACTTATCGATAATTACCTTGATTATAAATGGATTACATTATCAAATCAAGAAACATAAGCCGGGCATGGTGGTGTACGCCTATAGTCCTAGCTAGTCAGGAGGCTGAGGCAGGAGGATCACTTGAGCCCAGGAGTCTGAGACCACAATGAGCTATGATCACGCTGCTGCACTCCAGCCTTGTCAACACAGTGAGACTTCATCTCTTAAAAAAAATGACTGAATGAGTAATTAAAAAAAAAAAAAAGACTCAACTATATACTGCCTACAAGAGACTCATTCACCTTTAAGGACACATACAAAATGAAAGTGAAGGGATGGAAAAATAATCCATGCAAGCAGAAATAAAAAGAAAGCAGGGTAACTGTATTTTTATCGGATGAAAAAGACTTTTAGTCAAACACAGTAAAAAAAAAAACACACACACACAAAAAAACAAAAAACATCATTATATAAGGATGAAAGCTTCAATTCATCAAGAGTATATAACAACTATAAATACATATGCATCCAACATTGGAGCACCTACATATATAAAAAATATTAATAGATCTGAAAGGATAGATAGACTCTTAATAATAGCAGGGGACTTCAAGGCTCCACTTTCAATAACGGACAGATTATCCAGACAGAAGACTAAGAAAGAAATATTGACTTAAACTACATTTTAGAGCAAATGGGACAGACATATGTAGAATATTCCACCTAAGAGCAGCAGAATACACATTCTTCTCGAGCACACATAAAACATTTTCCAGGACAGACTATACATAACACAAGTCTTAAGTTTAAGGAGATCTAAATCATATGAAATGTATTTTCCAACCACAATGGTATAATACTAAAAGTCAATAACAGGAGGAATTTCAGAAAATTCACAGACACTAGAAATTAAACAACATGCCCCTGAGCAACCAAACAATGAATTAAAGGGAAGAATAAAAATTATCTTGAGACAAATGAAAACGAGCACATAATACACCAAAGCTTAAAGATGCAAAACAAAAGCAGTTCTAAAAGGAAAATTTACAGCAATAAAAGCCTACATCAAAAAAGCAAATTTCAAATAAACAAACTAACATCATACATCAACAAAATAGAAACAAAAGAACAAACAAAGCCTAAAGTTAGAAGGAAGGAAATAATAAAGGCCAAAGCGCAAAGAAATGACAGAGAGACAATATAAACAACAGAAAAGATCAGTGAAACTGAGAGGTGGTAATCAATAAACTTTTAGCTAGACCTAAGAAAAAAAGAGAATACTCAAAGTTTGACATGAAAGAAAAGACATTACAATGAATACTGCGGAAATACAAAGGATCATAACAGACTACCATGGACAATTATATGCCAACAAATTGAATAATCTAGAAAAAATGAATAAACTTCTAGAGACATACAACCTACTAAGAGCGAATCATGAAGAAATAGAAATTCTGAACAGACTAGTAACAAGTAAGGAAATTGAATCAGTAATTAAAAGTCTCCCATTAGAGAAAAGCCCAGGGCCTGATGACTTAACTGCTTAACTCTACCAAACATTTAAAGAAGAACTAATACCAATCCTTTTCAAACTCTTCAGGAAAAAAAAAGAAAAAGAAAAAGAAGAAGGAATAATTACAAACTCATTTTTAGAAGGCTAGCCTTATCTTGATACCCAAGCTAGACAGGGATACTACAGGAAAAGAAAATTATAGGTCAGTATCCCTGATGAATATAGGACACAAAAATCCTCAACAAAATGCTTGCAAACCAAGTTCAACAGCACATCAAAAGGATTATTCACCAAGATTAGTGAAATTTATCCCAGAGATGCAAGGATTCTTCAACCTACACAAGTCTACTAATTAAAGAATGAAGAACAAAAATCGTATTAGCATTTCAAAAGTCAAAGCCTTTGAAAAAATTCAACATCCTAACATGATAACAAAAAAAAACCTCTCAATAAATTAAGTACACAATAAAAGTAACTCAATGCAACAAAGGCCATATATGACAAACCCACAGCTAACATATGCAACAATGTAAAATTGAAAGCTTTTTCTTTAAGATCAGGAACAAGACAAAGAAGCCATTACTGTCACTTTTATTCAAAATAGTAGTAGAAGTCCTAGCCAGAGCAGTTAGGCAAGAGAAAGAAATAAAAGGCATGCAAACTGGAAAGAAAAAAATTAAAAGTCTCTGTCTGCAGATGACATATTATATATAGAAAATGTTAAAGAATCCACCAAAACACTGTTAAAACTGACAAATCCAGTAAAGTTGCAGAATACAAGAAACAAACACACAGAATTAGTTGCATGTCTATATACTAACAACAAACTATCTAAAGAGAGCAATAAAACAATCCCATTTGCAATAGTTACAAAAAAATACTTAGAAATAAATTTAACCAAGAAGATGGAAGACCTGTACACTGAAAACTACAAACTATTAATAAAAGAAATTGAAGACATAAATAAATGGAAAGATATCCTATGTTCACAGATTGGAAAAATTAATGTTAAAATGTCCATACTAACTAAAATTCCAATGACTTTTTTTTTTTTTTTTTTTTTTTTTTACATAAAGAGAGAAAACAATCTTGAAATTGGTAATGAACCACAAAGACTCCAAATAGCCAAAGTAATCTTGAGCAAAAAGAACAAATATGGAGGCATCACACTGCCTGACTTCAAAATACACTACAAAACTACAGTAATCAAAAGTGTTTGGTACTGACATAAAAACAGACCAATGGAACAGAACAGAGAGCCCAGAAATAAATCCATGCATTTATGGCCAATTGATTTTTGACAAAGATGCTAAGAACACATAATAGGGAAAGGACAATCTCTTCAATAAATGGCATTGGGAAAATTGAATATCAACATGCAGATATAATGAAATTAGACTCCTATGTCACCCAATATATAAAACTCAATTCCAAATAGATTAAAGACATAAATATAAGACTGAAAATGTAAATCTGCTACTAGAAGAAGACATGGGAAAATCTCCATGACATTGGTCTGGGCAATGATTTTTTGGATATGACCCCAAAGCACAGGCAACAAAAGCAAAAATAAACAAATGAGATTACATTAAACAAACAAGCTTTTACATGGCAAAAGAAACAATCAACGGAGTTATGAGACAATCTATGGAATGGGAAAATGTATTTGAAAACTGTGCATATGATAAAGGATTGATATATAAAATATATAAAAAACTCAACTCAATAGTAAGAAAACAACCAGATTAAAAAATGAGCAAAAAACTGAATAGACATTTCTCAAAAGAGGACATACCCATGATCAAGAGGTTCACAAAAAAATGCTCAACATCACTGTACACTAACAAAAGAGAGACACAAATCAAAACCACAATGAGATATCAACTCACATCCGTTAGAATGGCTATTATCAAATGGATGCAAGATAAATTTTGGCAAAGATGTGAAGAAAAGGGAACCCTTGCACACTGTTGATCGGAAGGTAAATTACCACAACTATTATGGTATACAGTAGGGAGGCTCCTGAGAAAACAAAAACAAAAACTACTACATAATTCATCAATCCCACTACTGGGTATATATTCAAGGAAAATGAAATCCGTATGTAGAGATATGCATGTCCATGTTCACTGTAGCAATATTCACAACAGTCAAGATATGTAATCAACCTAAGTATCTGTCAATAGATGAATGGATAAAGAAAGTGTGGTATACATATGCACAATGGAATACCATTCAGCATTATAAAGGAAGCAATTCCTGTCACTAGCAACATGGATAAACTTGGAAGATAGTAAGTGAAATAAGCCTGGCACAGAAAAACAACTACCATATGATCTCACTTATATGTGTAATCTAAAAAAGTTGAACTAATAGAAGCAGAGTAGAATGGTGGTTACCAAGGGCTTGGGGAGACGGGGTTATGGAGATGTTATTTGAAGGATACAAAGTTTCAGTTAGGAGAAATAAATTCAAAAGATTTATTGTACAACATTGTGACAATAGTTAATAACAATGTATTATATTCTTGGAAATCACTAAGAGTAGATTTTAAATGTTCTCACCATAAAAAGTACATGAGGGAAAGCATTTGACCAAACATATGAGATAGTGGCAAAGGTGGGGACCTCACTGATTATTAGCACAAGAGAAACACAAGGGATGAAAGTAACCTGGACCATACCGTACTTAAGGAGAGTGAGCCTAATAGAACCCTGCTTCTCAAGCTTAAGTGGGACAGTCATATCACTTGCATTGAGTCAGGAAGAATACTTCTCAATTTCATAGAACACTAAAACTGTTCTAATTAGAAATGTCTGTGGTGTCAGAAAACAGCAATAAAGAAATGAAAAGCTTTGATATTTGAAAAGCTCTGATATTTGATATGCAAATTGACTTGAAATGACAAGTACATGAAGAGCAAGTAAGGAAGAACAGCCAGGAAATCTCTGGGGGGGGGGAAAAAAGGTGGTGTCGGGGCAACTGCTGGCCTTATCAGACATTAAAACATACTCTAAAGCCTCTATAATTAAAAGCATTTGATATTGACACACGAGTAGGTTCAATGATATATGAAAATTTAGGACTGATAAAGGCAGCATATCAAATCAGTTGGAGAAAATATAAGCATTTAACATATGTTGAGATACTGGTTGAGCAACATGGAAAACAGTAAAACTATACTCATTCCAAACAACATACCCCAATATAAATTCCAAATCTATCAGATATTCAAATGTAAAAAAGCATAGAAGTACTAGGAAAAAAAATACACGTAAATTCTGCTATTACTTGTGAGTACAGAAGCTTTGCTAACTCTGACTCAAAATCTAAAGCAATAAGGAAAAAGATTGATAAACTTTATCACACATATAAATTCAGTAAAAAATACAAAGTAAAAATAAAACTGAAAAAAACAAAAACTCTTCAACTTATAACAGGCAAGAGGTTACTATACCTAAAATTTCTTTGTAATCCCAAAATAAATACTTGCAATGCTTTCATGGTCATTAGTGGACATGCACAGAGTGACAAAAAATTTCAGTCAATCAACGCATACATTCCCAGTTGCAGATGAACAAAGTGATGCTCCGTCTTTCATGTTTCAGCTCTTTACTGGGAATAAATGTCCTCTCCATGGACTATCTAGTGTCTTTTTTTTTTTTACATTTTTATGCTTCTGGTGATTTTACTATTAAATATGGTTTGCGAGCAAAGTGCTGAGGTGCTGTCTAGTGTTTCCAAGCAAAATAAGTTGTGATGTAGCTTTTACAGAAAATGCTGTAGATTAGCTTCATTCAGACATAAGTTACAGTGCTGTTGGCCATAAGCTCCATGTTAGTGAATCAACAATATATACTAAATAAGGTGTCTTTAATCAGAAACACATATAAGAAGGGTACATACTGATCAGTTGATATAAGTTTGTGAGAGGCTCACAGGAACCTAACCTTCTATTTCTTTTATGAGAAATGGTTCTGAATTAGATAATTCAACGTTCATGGAGACTGCAGACAATAGCAGTCCCCAACCTTTTTGGCACCAGGGACCAGTTTCAAGAAAGACAATTTTTCTACAGACCTGGGGTGGGGGACATGGTTTTGGGATGAAACTGCCCCACCTCAGATCATCTGACATTAGATTCTCATAAGGAACATGCAACCTAGATCCCTCACATGTGCAGTTCACAATAGGGTTCCTGCTCCTATGAGAACGTAATGCCACCACTGATCTGACAGGAGGTGGAACTCAGCTGGTAATGCTCCCTCACCTGCAGCTCACCTCCTGCTAATGCAGCCTGGTTCTTAACAGGCCATGGACTGGTACTGCCTGCGGCCCAGGGGCTGGGGGATGCTGGTTATATAACATAACTACCATGAATAGCAATAATTGATTGTATTTGAATTGAGATTTAAAATATTTTGTGAGACAAAGAGTGATGACAACCAACAACCCAGGCCAATAGTAGAGCTTTGACAAAACAGAACAATAGATTTCCCTCTCCCTAGGAAAAGAGAAAATTTGATTAAGTCGGTGGCCAACATGCCTTAGAGAGCCCTCAGGGAAAATAAAAGACTAGGAAGGTTGAGATACAGAATATAACCCTTCCTTTGGATCTAGTTCCTTGCAGTGGGGGAGGGGAGGACAGAAGTGACTAACATCACAGATTTGTGAGGAGGTTGGGAAAGGAGCATATGCCTGTTTTACAGGTGGGGACATGGACACCAAGAAGTCAAGATCTTTGCTCAAGATCAAACCTATTATCTATGTGCCTGTGAAGTAGTTTCTTGAGCTCTGATCCTTGAATTTCGTGTAACAGGGGTAAGAATGGTACTAGATAAACTTGCTGCAAAGATGGAGACAAGGCATGTCAAGTACTTGGCCCAGGGCCAGGTAAGTTCTCTGTGCAAGTTAGCAACTATCACCCAGTAGCGGAATGTAAGACAAATTGGGCCAGAGCTGAATTTGAGACAGTTGTCTCTGTTAATTGTGATTCCCCTAAGCCAGAAATGACCCAAAGGCTTTTGGGCCGTTCCCCAAATAGCCCCTTTTGTTAAATCTAGTGTCATATTAAATTTGGATTTATTAATTACTCTTCGGGGTATAAATTGAATTTTAAGGGTCTTATTTATAATTTATACTTCTGCCTTCTTTAAAAGGAATCTGAGCAAGCTTACAACTAGATGCAACTTGTGTAATAGAATTATTAACACACCAAAGCACAATAATGACTCCAGAAAGAAAGGTCCAAAATAATGTAGCAAAAGGGAGGATTGATTTTACCATAAGATGGAATGGGCCAATACATTTCCCTTGGAGCTTCCTGGAAATGAAGGCCAAAAGGATAGCTAGTATCATTTATTTCCGGCTACATAAACAGAAGCACATTTTTTATTTTGTTCAGAAACACAAACCTGATCTGTCACTAATTGCTAAGAAAAGATCATCAGATGTTTTAATAAACATTAGCATCCTCAATAGCAGTTTTATAGAATATGAACAGAATACTCTTGCTATGGCTACTCCTTATGATCAACCCACAATAAAAACTAAAGTCATCATGCTAAGTAGTAATTCAGGGAAAGCATTTCAATGAGTAGTGCAAGCACAATGGTAGAAGGGAAAGAACCAGGCAGGCCTGCCACTTAGTAGCTTTGCTCTGTGACCTTGGGTGAGTTACTTAATTTATCTGGAGCCTCAGCTTTCTCATCTTCAAATGGGGCTGATACCTAATTAGAGGACAGTTAGCGTAATTAAAGGTACTAAAACACCTCCCATGTGTCTTGCACATCATATGTCTCTCTCTTTCTCCTGAGCTAACAATGGTGTACAGACATGCTGCTTTTGGTTATTTGGGACAGAGAGAACTGGGAAAACAGAAGGAATGAATATTCAGCATGTTATCTCAGGGCCTCAGCATCTTGTTGTTCCATGAGCAGCAGATTACTTCAGGAAGGCAAATATGAAGGTCTCTCAGGCTTACTTATAGCATAAGTCACAAATGAATGCATGTGTCCACAGGGCTGGGTCTGGGCTACAATGGCATTTTTAGTCAAATTCTTTTGATACAGGTGCTTTGCATATTAAACGCAGGAATATCCTTCACTTCCATAAACAGATGTTCTCTCTTCTTTCTTTCCTTCCTTTCCTTTTTTTTTTTTTTTTTGACAGAGTCTCCCTCTGTCACCCAGGCTGGAGTGCAGTGGTGCAATCTTGGCCCTGCTGCAACCTCCGCCACCCGAGTTCAAGCCATTCTCATGCCTCAGCCTCTGGAATACCTGGGATTTCAGGCATTTGCCACAACATCTGACTAATTTTTTTACTTCTGGCAGAAACAGGGTTTTGCCATGTTGCCCAAGCTGGTCTTGAGCTACTGACCTCAGGTGATCCACCTGCCTTGGCCTCCCAAAGTGCTGGGATTACAGGCATGAGACACCATGCCTAGCCGTTCTCTCTCATTTTCCTTGAAATCTGTGCTACTCCTAGTCTATCTTTTAAATTTTTGTATTTTGTATAAAAAGTATTTCACTGTCCTCTGAACTTATGATCAACAGTGTGGGCACAATTACAATAACTGTCACTTTGTGGCAGTTCTGTGAGATTACAGGGAGTATAATGAACTAGACAGCAAATGGGTATAGTGGTCTTTGGACACACCGACTGTCAACAGGAAAACAGATCTTTTCTCTCGTTTTTCTTAAGAAAATAGAAAATTCTCTCAAAAATGTTCTCCTAAGATTTTAGGAAAAGTCAGAAATCTGAATATTTAGATGGAATTTCCCTATTTTAAAGTGCTGGCAATTAATTCATGTAGGCCAAGACTACAAGCCAGATGAAAGAGGACTGTGTAATTCCTGATTCAGAGAGGCTTTCAAAATGCAGAATCTACATGGGCACTTTTCTGGAAAACTGAGGAGCAGAGTGCCTGTCCCTGGAGGGATCTGTACTGAGGGAGGAGGCAGAGCAGATCCCTGCATTCTGCAAGTCCTCCAGCCAGCCTGGAGTCTAGGCTATCATTCAGGATAATTTCAAGGGGGAAAAAAAACCCACCTGTAATAGAACTCCTTTCTGCTCTTCTCTTTCATATTTCCCTTTCTAAAAAATAAAAGAAAATACAGGAGGTTGTCAGTTCCACCAAGATGCTGAATTCCAAACAAAAAGGCAAAAACTGTTAATCTCCTGCTAAGGAAAAGCCTACAAAAGGGAATCAATTAATGTGAATTCTACTTGAGGACTCAGAAGTAATTGCTTGAGTGCTCCTCAAGAATGGCTGCTGGAGTCTATTTGCATTTGTTGAGGGAGGGTGTTCAACTCTCCACAGCCACTGAGGTCAGCAAAGGGGTAAAAATAGTACCAGGAGTTTGAGGCTTATTAGAATGTGACACAGAACCTCCTTCTTCCGGCATTAAAGTGAATTAGGACCATTTAGCTCCTTTGAGGAGACAGGAAGGTGCTTGTGCAGGGTGAAGAATACGGATCATACTTCCCTTTTTATGGTTTTGGTGTTAAAGACTGAATATTGAGGTCATGGAATTAAATGACATTGTAGAGATGCCAAATACTAAAGGAGCATGTTCTATCATTTTGACTACACTGCTTATGAAAAAGATTATTTCTTATACACAGCAAACTCATTCATTTTTCTTTTTTCTTTTGCAATGCCTGAAAAACATCTTCAGAAATTGAATTCAGGGACCTAAAAATTATGTGTATTTCCTTTGGGCAGCAGTCAGTTTTCCTGAAACATGTGCTGATGTTTTTACGTAGAAAGGTAGGTAAGGTCGTAGAAAGGGGGCACAGTTCTTACCAGAACGTTTTACATGTGAAAAGAAAATTTAAACACAAGAGGCATGCTTTGAAGAGGCAACACACTTCAGCATGTGAAATTATTCATAATATCATAGTCATTAATAAATTTTAATTTTTTGCTACCGAGTGATATGTGGATTAAAAATCAGTTAATTTTAATTTTGACCTTTTACCTCAAATTCGCTTTTTTGGGGCCTCATTCTCCTTCTTTAGTTCCTCTCATTCCACTTGAATCCACATAAAAACTTCTTTAAGTCTTAAGCTAGTATAAAGATATGTTTCTAGTTTAATCTTTCAAAATACATCATTTATGTCAAGTGGTTCCTACAGGGTTGGCAGGCAGTCTGTTGAATATACAGCTGGAATAAAAATTATAGTGAAACGAAAATACGTGGGCAAGAGTAGGTTGGGCCAATATTAAACAGACACAGCTATCATCTGAAGAGTACAGATTAAGTTATTTATTTGGACTTGTGCAGGAAAGCTTAGTCCCACAGTGAAGTTCATGATATTCCAAACATTTCGAATGAGTTTCATTTTTATGTCTTGCTCCAGGAAGCATGGATAAAATAATACATTCGACTTCACCTGTGAGGAACTTAAATAGCTTTATATCATTATGTTGATAATTCCACCTAGCTTTGATGACTGGAAGGCTAGAAGAAATATCTGCAAGTACCAAGATCGGTAATTTCCCAAACTAGCTGATGGCTAGGATCTATTTCAAATATATATTCCCAGGTCTTTCCCTTAGGAATTCTGACTCTCAGGTTATGGGATGGAGAAATTTTAAAAGGCTCCCAATATGGCTATTATGATCAGTCAGGCTTGGAATCCAAAAACCTAATCTAGCAGTTCTTAATGCTGACTGAACACTAGAACAATGACTGAACACTAGAACAATGGAGGAACACAGCAATGCTTGTGCCATGCTACATCCCAGATTAAGGAAATCAGACTCCCTGAAGGAATGTGGGAAGCTTCAAGGTGATCCTACTGTATAGTTGGGTTGAGAACCAGGAATCCTTACTCCAGCCTCAGAGAGTACTAGAGCCACAGTGAGGCCAGGCCCACTTATTCTCTTCCCTGAAAGTGACAGTTTTATGAGAGATGAAGGAAGTGGGATGATAAATGAAACCACATTTGCAAGTTATATTCAAAACAGCAAAGGAATGAGTCAGTGTTTCTTAAACATTTGGATCCAATGCCTTTCATGCAATTCAAGTTTTAAGCAACATGAGCTTTTGGTGATCTTTCACCCAATCTCTGACTCTGGTAAGCCTCTCACTTGTCCCTACTGCTTGATTCATAGGGATGTCTGGATGAATAAGGAGATAGTAACTGAAAAGGAGAGATGAGGTTCAGTGAAGTGAAGAGGGTGTGGGAAGCCACCCCCAGACTGTGAGCTTGGCATGAAGCTGAAACCATGCTCATCTCTAAATCATTCATTCCCAGGGGGGAAAAGTGCTTCTTTTCCTGAAGATGGCATTCATAGAGAAGACAGACCGAGAGAAAACAGTTGAGGCTGCAAATTATGAGTGGGGGCAATGGAGGAGAGACTACACCAAAGGAACTTCCTTCCCTGCTGGGGACCACAGTCAACTGCACAGAGAGAAACAGGGCAGGAAGATGCAGTACACACAGCAGTAAGCCAGGAGATCCATTTCCTTGGAAAATACTGAGTGCCACAACTTAACATGCACTGTGCTAATAGGAGAGGCTGGGGCTGAGAATAAAAACAAATGAGACATGCTCCTCATCTTTAAGAGCTTGCGTCTTGGCATGGGGAGAGACTATCTTGTCAAAAATCACTCTATAGACAGCTTTGCCTATGTATTTGTCTAATGCACTTGTATTAGGCAAGGTATATCATAGCAAATTATATTCTAACAAATTAGAAAATGGGGCAGGCATGGTGGCTCATGCCTATAATCCCAGGTCTTTGGAAGACCAAGGCAGGAGGGCTGCTTGAGGCTGGGAGTTTGAGACCAGCTTGGCAAAATAGCAAAATCCCATATCTTAAAAAAAAAAAAAAAAAAAAAAAAGCCAGATGTGGTGGCCTGCATCTACAGTCAGAGCTGCTTGGAAGGGGCTGGGGCAGCAGGATCCCTTGAGCTAGTCTGAAGTTGCCGTGAGCTATGATTGTGCCACTGCACTTCTGCCTGGGCAACAGCGAGACCCTGTCTCTTAAAAGCCTTTTCCTTCTTGAGTCTCAGCATTCCTATCAATAAAACAGGTATAACGTCTATACTGCAAGGTAGTTTTGAGAATAAAATGACATGAAACATCCACAGAGAGTCTGGAACACAGAAGTACCAGAATCATGCCCTATTTTTTCTTTAAAAGAAAAATTGTTATCTTCTGGAGTAGCAAGCAAGGTTTCTGAAGGAGGTGGAAATTCAGCTAAACCTTGAAGGTTAAGAGGGATGGAAAATGCAAAGGCACAGAGGTAAGACAGTGAAGCAGGAGTTTGAGAATGAGTACATTAAACAACAGGAGATCTACCATTGGCTGCTGTAAAATCCTTCCCCAATACAGTTTTGGATATAATGTGACTGGCTCTCCAGCTTCTGAAACAGAGTTGGGTCAATGTTGTCTTCGAGGGGAGGGGAGAATATATTCAGGAGAGGACAAGACTGACAGGGAAGTAGCCAGCAGTAGTTGGAAATCAAGAAGATGGGAGCTGGGTCCCCAAAGCACAATCTTCCCAAATCAATATAAGAAATAAATGCCTACTAACCATGGGATAGCTGGAAGCCCCAGCCAGTTACAGGATCCAGAATCATCCCCATCAATGTTTACACCGCATTAGATGACTAACACTAGGTGGTGGCAAACCCAAGTTTACACCTGGATAGATCTGGCTCCTGCAGCTAGATCCTCAGAACTCGAGGATGGCTAACTATGTAGGCTGGCTTTCATCATTCCATTAACTTCACAGTAATGTCACCACATGGTCTACACAAGTGGTTCTCAAAGTTTAGTCCTCAGACCACTAGCAGCACCCAGGAGCTTGTTAGAAATGAAAATGATCAGGTTCTACTTCAGAACCACTGAATCAGAAACTCTGGGGGTGGGGTCCAGTAACCTGTGCTTCAACAAGCTCTCTAGGATGTATACTGAAGTTTGGGAACGCCTGCTTTACACACAGGAATTTCTGGGCCCATTATGCTATTGCAGGGTTTTACTGTACAACGGTGACCTTGGATAAATAATATACCTCTTTAGAGGACCAATAAAATGAAGAAAGAGGTAGCTGGAGCAGAAAGATCTGTCTCCAAGGTCCCTTTCAATTGTAACATGCTATAATTTATGAGTTCACCAGTGGGGGAAATGTTTACAGCTCATTAGTTCAAACAGATGGGTAGTGTTGGCATTTGCGGATCTTGTTGCACGCACTGAGTGTGGTGTGCCTGAATTCTAATGGTTAATTTTAACATGCTACACATCTTCATTATTAGACTTATTAGGCTATTAATGTTAATGCTATATGATTGACCCCCATATGGAGGGGAGCATTAAAACATGAGTTTTGTATGAGGAAAACCAACAATTTAATTGCAATGAATTTCTTGTCTCTGTTGTGGTTACATATAATCACTAAGAACTAGACCTTTCACTGAATTAAAATTCTAAACACAGGCAGTCAGAATTGATTTAAATAATTAAATCCTGGAACAACTACTTTCAAATAAACCTCTCATCCAGAACCTAAAAAACTTTACGATGACAGTCAATACTTACAGGTAAATCAAACATGTAAGCCACTTCTGCCTGACAAATCAGTTCAAATCAGAGGTCTAGGGGAGGGCTAGCAAGATGGCCAAACAGGTACAGCTCTGGTCTGCAGCTCCCAATGAGATCAATGGAGAAGGCGGGTAACTTCTGCATTTCCAACTGAAGTACCTGGCTCACCTCACTGGGACTGGTTAGAAAGTGGGTGCAGCCTATGGAGGGCAAGCAGAAGCAGGGTGGGGCATCACCTCAACTGAGAAGTGCAAGGAGTCAGGGAATTCCCTCCCATAGCTAAGGGAAGCCTTGAGGGACTGTATCTTGAGGAACGGTGCATTCCAGTGCAGATAGTACGCTTTTCCCACGGTCTTCGCAACACCAGGGCCCTGAGTTTCAAGCACAAAAGTGGGCAGCCATTTGGGCAGACACCGAGCTAGCTGAAAGAGTTGTTTTGTCTGTTTGTTTGTTTGTTTCATATTCCCACCTGGAATGCCAGCAAGACAGAACTGTTCACTCTCATGGAAAGGGGGCCGAAGCCGGGGAGACAAGTGGTCTAGCTCAGCGGATCTGACCTCCATGGAGCCCAGCAAACTAAGATCCACTGGCTTGAAATTCTTGCTGCCACCACAGAAGTCTGAAGTCGACTTGGGACACTCGAGCTTGGTGGGGGGATGGCGTCTGCCATTACTGAGGCTTGAGTAGGCGGTTTTCCCCTCACAGTGTAAACAAAGCCACTGGGAAGTTAGAACTGGGCAGATCCCACCACAGCTCTGCAAACCCTCTGTAGCCAGACTGCCTCTATAGATTCCTCCTCTCTGGGCAGGCCATCTCTGAAAGAAAGGCAGAAGTCCCAGTCAGGGACTTATAGATAAAACTCCCAACTCCCTGGGACACAGCACCTGAGGGAAGGAGCGGCTGTCGGTACAGCTTCAGCAGACTTAAATGTTCCCGCCTGCCAGCTCCAAAGGGAGCAGTGGATCTCCCAGCACAGTGCTTAAGCTCTGCTAAGGTACAGACTGCCTCCTCAAGTGGGTCCCTGACCCCTATGCTTCCTGACTAGGAGACACCTCCCAGCAGGGATCGACAGACACCTCCTACAGGAGAGCTCTAGCTGGCATCTGGTGGGTGCCCTTCTGGGACAAAACTTCCAGAGGAAGGAACAGGCAGCAATCTTTGCTGTTCTGTAGCCTCTGCTGGTGATACCCAGGCAAACAGGATCTGGAGTGGGCCTCTAGCAAACTCTAATGGTCCTGCAGCAAAGGGGCCTGACTCTTAGAAGGAAAACTAACAAACGGAAAGGAACAGCATCAACATCAACAAAAAGGACATCCACACACCAATCCCATCCAAAGGTCACCAACATCAAAGACCAAAGGTAGATAAATCCACAAAGATGAGGAAAAACCTGCACAAAAAGGCTGACAATTCCAAAAACCAGAACATCTCTTCTCCACCAAAGGATCACAACTCCTCACCAGCAAGGGAACAAAACTGGATGGAGAATGAGTGTGACAAATCGACAGAAGTAGGCTTCAGAAGGTGGGTAATAACAAACTCCTCTGAGCTAAAGGAGCATGTTCTAACCCAATGCAAGGAAGCTAAGAACATAAAAGGTTAGAGGAATTGTTAACTGGAATAATCAGTTTAGAGAAGAACATAAATGACCTGATAGAGCTGAAAAACACAGCTTAAGAACTTCATGAAGCATACAGAAGTATCAATAGCTGAACTGATCAGGCAGCAGAAAGGATATCAGAGATTGAAGATCAACTTAATGAAATAAAGCACGAAGACAAGATTAGAGAACAAAAGAATGAAAAGGAACAAACAAAGCCTCCAAGAAATATGGGACTATGTGAAAGACCAACCTACATTTGATTGGTGTACCTGAAAGTGACGGGGAGAATGGAACCAAGCTGGAAAACACTCTTCAGGATATTATCCAGGAGAACTTCTACAGTCTAGCAAGACAGGCCAACATTCAAATTCAGGAAATACAGAGAACATCACAAAGATACTCGTTGAGAAGAGCAACCCCAAGACATACAGTCATCAGATTCACCAAAGTTGAAATGAAGGAAAAAATGTGAAGGGCAGCCAGAAAGAAAGACCGGATTACCCACAAAAGGAAGCAAATCAGACTAAGAGCAATCTCTTGGCAGAGACCCTACAAGAGAGTGGGGACCAATATTCAACATTCTTAAAGAAAGGAACTTTCAACCCAGAATTTCATATCTAACCAAACTAAGCTTCATAAGCGAAGGAGAAATAAAATCCTTTACAGACAAGCAAATGCTGAGAGATTTCATCGCCACCAGGCCTGCCTTACAAGAGCTCCTGAAGGAAGCACTAAATATGGAAAGGAAAAACCAGTACCAGCCACTGCAAACACATACCAAATTGTAAAGACCATCCACTCCACGAAGAAACTGCATCAACTAATGGACAAAATAACCAGCCAGCATCAAAATGGGAGGATCAAATTCACCCATAACAATATTAACCTTAAATGTAAACCAGCTAAATGCCCCAATTAAAAGACACAGACTGGCAAATAGGATAAAGAGTCAAGACCCATTGGTGTGCTGTATTCAGGAGACCCATCTCACGTGCAAAGACACACATAGGCTCAAAATAAAGGGATGGAGGAAGATTTACCAAGCAAATGGAAAGCAAAAAAAGAAAAAAAAAAAAGCAGGGGTTGCAATCCCAGTCTCTGATAAAACAGACTTTAAACCAACAAAGATCAAAAAAGACAAAAAAGGGCATTACACAATGGTAACACCTCTACACAAATAAACTAGAAAATCTAGAAGGAATGGATAAATTCCTGTACACATACATCCTCCCAAAACTAAACCAGGAAGAAATAAAATCCTTCAATAGACCAATAACAAGGTCTGAAGTTGAGGTAGTAATTAATAGCCTACCAACCAAAAAAGCCCACGACCAGATGGAGTCCCAGCTGAATTTTACCAGAGGTACAAAAAGGAGCTGCTTCCATTTAGGACACAACAAAAAAAGAACATTTCAGGCCAATATTCCTGATGAAGATTGACGCGAATATCCTCAATAAAATACTGGCAAACCTAAACAAGCAGCACATCAAATAGCTTATGCACCACAATCAAGTCAGCTTCATCCCTGGGATGCAAGGCTGGTTCAACATACACAAAATAATAAACATTATCCATCACATAAACAGAACCAATGACAAAAACCACATGATTATCTTCATAGATGTAGAAAACGTCTTTGACAAAATTCAACACCCATTCATGCTAAAAACTCTCAATAAACTCGGAATTGACAGAATGTATCTCAAAATAGTAAGAGCTATTTTTGATAAACCCACAGCCAATATCAAACTGTATGGGCCAAAGCTGGAAGCACTCCCTTTGAAAACCAGCACAAGACAAGGGTGCCCTCTCTCACTACTCCTATTCAACATAGTATTGGATGCTCTGGCCAGGGCAATCAGGCAAGAGAAAGAAATAGAGGGTATTCAAATAGGCAAATAGGAAGAGAGGAAGTCAAATTCTCTCTGTTGGCAGATGACATGATTGTCTATTTAGAAAACCCCATCATCTCAGCCCCAAATCTCCTTAAGCTGATAAGCAACTTCAGCAAAGTCTCAGGATACAAAAGCAATGTGCAAAAATCACAAGCATTCCCCAAAAATGGACAAACAAAAAGCCAAATTATGAGTGAACACCCATTCACAATTGCTACAAAGAGAATAAAATACCTAGGAATACAACTTACAAGGGATGTGAAGGACCTCTTCAAGGAGAACTACAAACCACTGTTCAAGGAAATAAGAGAGGACACAAACAAATGGAAAAACATTCCATGCTCATGGATAGGAAGAATCAAGATCATGAAAATGGCCATACTACCAAAAGTAATTTATAGATTCAATGCCATACCTGTCAAGCTACCATTGACTTTCTTCACAGAATTAGAAAAAACTACTTCAAATTTCATATAGAATCAAAAAAGAGCCTGTATAGCCAAGACAATCCTAAGCAAAAAGAATAAAACTGGAGGCATCACGCTACCTGACTTCAAACTATGCTACAAGGCTACAGTAACCAAAACAGCATGGTACTGGTACCAAAACCGATGTATAGACCAATGGAACAAAGCAGAGGCCTCAGAAATAACACCACACATCTATAACCATTGATCTTTGACAAACCTGACAAAAACTAACAATAGGGAAAGGATTCCCTATTTAATAAATGGTGGTGTGAAAACTACCTAGCCATATGTAGAAAACTGAAACTGGACCCCTTCCTTATACCATATACAAAAATTAACTCAAGATGAATTAAAGACTTAAGTGTTAGACCTAAAACCATAAAAATCTTAGAAGAAAACCTAGGCAATACCATTCAGAACATAGGCATGGGCAAAGACTTCGTGACTAAAACACCAAAAGCAATGGCAACATAAGCCAAATTTGACAAATGGGGCCTAATTAAACTAAAGATCTTCTGCACAGCAAAAGAAACTATCATCAGAGTGAACAGGCAACCTACAGAATGGGAGAAAATTTTTGCAATCCATCCATCCGACAAAGGGCTAATATTCAGAATCTACAAGGAATTAAACAAACTTATAAGAAAATAAAAACTGCACCAAAAAGTAGGCAAAGGATATGAACAGACACTTCTTAAAAGAAGACATTTATGTAGCCAACAAATACATGAAAAAAAGTTAATCATCACTGGTCGGTTGAGAAATGCAAATCAAAACCACAATGAGATACCATTTCATGCTAGTTGGAATGGCGATCATTAAAAAGTCAGGACACAACAGATGCTGGAAAGGATGTGGAAAAATACGAACGCTTTTAAACCATTGGTGGGAGTGTCTATTGGTTCAACCACTGTGGAAGATGGTGTGGTGATTCCTCAAGGATCTAGAACCAGGACTACCATTTGACCCAGCAATCCCATTACTGGGTATATACCCAAAGGATTATAAACCATGCTGCTATAAAGACACATGCACATATATGTTTATTGTGGCACTATTCACAATAGCAAAGACTTGGAACCAACCCAAATACCCATCAATGATAGAGTGGATAAAGAAAATGTGGCACATATACACCATGGAATACTATGCAGGCATAAAAAAAGGATGAGTTTATGTCCTTTGCAGGGACATGGATGAAGCTGTAAACCATCATTCTCAGCAAACTAACACAGGAACAGAAAACCAAACACCATATGTTCTCACTCATAAGTGGGAGTTGAACAATGAGAACACATGGACACAGGGAGGGGAACATCACACACTGGGGTCTGTCAGTGGGTGGTGGGGGCGCTAGGGGAGGGATAACATTAGGAGGAATACCTACTGTAGATGA
Organism: Piliocolobus tephrosceles; assembly: GCF_002776525.5. Lineage (NCBI taxonomy): Eukaryota > Metazoa > Chordata > Mammalia > Primates > Cercopithecidae > Piliocolobus > Piliocolobus tephrosceles. The sequence continues at coordinate 155,668,414 of NC_045435.1, read as the reverse complement.
CTGGTCGATGGGTGCAGCAAACCACCATGGCACATGTATACCTATGTAACAAACCTGCACATTCTGCACATGTGTCCCAGAACTTAAAGTACAGAATTTTTTTTTTTAATTACAGGTTTAAAATTCAGGTCAAAAAGTTGAAGAAAATTGGGTTATACCCCAAAGAAATCAGAGTGAGGATAAGCCTAAAATTTAGTAAACAACTAGCCATCTGTTTTCCAGTGCTACCCCAGTTTAAGCTGTGGATATACACAGACACTTTGATACAGGCTTTCCAAATTAAAATGTAAGTTCTGGGAAGGCAGAAATTTTGTGTGTCTTGACTGCTACAGTATCCTTTGTACTTAGTATAAGTTCAGGCACACAGTGGTTTTTCAGTATATTGGTTAAACAAATGCCTGAATGATCCTCCAAAATTAACATGGGGGTGCTGTCCAAGCAAATTTTCTGTGATGATAGAAATGTTCTATAAATTCTACCGTCCAATATAGTAGCTACTAGCTACATGTGGTTACTAAGCATTTAAAACAAACATGTCTAGTTTAAGGAGGGAACCAAATTTTAAATTTCAGTTCATTTACATTTAAACAGCTACATGTGGCTAATGATTACCATATTGGGCAACATAGTTAATAAAGACTGGGACAAATGTGGGGGCGAGGGAGGAAACAACAACATAAGGCAAAAACAATAAGTGTGTAATATAGAAAACAGCCGGGCGCGGTGGCTCAAGCCTGTAATCCCAGCACTTTCGGAGGCCGAGATGGGCAGATCACGAGGTCAGGAGATCGAGACCATCCTGGTCTACACGGTGAAACCCCGTCTCTACTAAAAAAAATACAAAAAAAAAAAAACCAGCCAGGCGAGGTGGCGGGTGCTTGTAGTCCCAGCTACTCGGGAGGTTGAGACAGGAGAATAGCGTAAACCTGGGAGGCGGAGCTTGCAGTGAGCTGAGATCGGCCACTGCACTCCAGCCTGGGTGACAGGGTGAGACTCCGTCTCAAAAAAAAAAAAAAAAAAATTACAGAAAACATATTATCTACAATTTCTGACCCTGGGAAGTCATTCATATAAGAGCAGATTGGGTGGGCAATGCTTCTTAGGCTCTGGATTCTTTTTGCATTCCTTTAAATCCACTGAAAGTTGTGGCGGCAGCTGCTGAGGCAGGGAGGACTGGGTTTCAGATTCAAGGAGAAGTGTCTGTATTCTTCTCCCACCAGGGACAAAGTGGTGTTTAATCCATGGACAATATGGCCACTGTGAGAACAACTGCTGGATGGCTAGGGACAGCAAGTGCCTGCAGAAGCATAAGCAGTGAGGACCTTGGAACTTCTCACTTGGTTGAGGTCGCTTTCTGGTTCAGGTGAGCATTCATTCAAATATTTGCCAATGCAAAGTGTCATTCTTGTTTTATTTTCCCTTCTTAGGGGACACTATGCCAAAGACTGAGCCTTAGGATTCAGTTGGACCCTGAAGTTCTTCAGCTTATGACAAAATACAGGAAATCTTGAGGAGAAAGGATTGCTTTGCAAAATGAGCTAATTAAATGAGAGTCATTTAATTTTAATTTTTACAAAAGATGTGCCCTTTTTTCTCTACCCAAACTAGTTTAAGACTGTTTGCTGTTCACATGACGTAAGGTCTAAAAAATTGAGGCTTCAGTTCACATGTAAGATTCCCCAGCCAAACTGCCCTCCTTATCCAAAGGACCAGGTGCAGTTCCTGTTTATCCCTGAGTAGTGGTTTGCAGTTACTTGTTAGTCAGCAGAATTATTCAAACCAACCAATTGCATCCTCTTGAGGGAAGCAGGGGTACCCCATCCTCTTGATCCTACAAAATGGCCTCTGATTGTTCACACTGTTACCATATGCAACTCCCATGTGGCCCTGCATGGTGTGCAGTGTCCTTCTCTCAAAGTTATGCGTATATATGACTACTAAATGTCTATTGACCTCATCTATCCAGTGTTAGGAGTTGTGTGTTTTGCCATTCTCACAATCCCCGTAACCCTAAGGTGGGAATCCCTCTCTCACCAGTGGGTTTAACAAGAGGTGATTAAAACAAGTTATACGAAAATTCTTCATAAATAATTCATCAGTTGCTGATAAGCCAGATATCATTTATCAATACTCAGGACAATGCTCAGCCTTCTGAGCTCTCTCTTGTACCTCAGGGGCATGATGCCTGAAAACTACATCTCTCAAAGACTTCTCTCTCAGGATTTCCATTAATCCCACCATTTGAAGACACCTGCATGTCATTAGAAAGATGAAAGAGAAGGAGAAGCCATTATTCTCCAGTGTCAGCTATGGGATAGTGGTAGACAAAAGATGGATGGTTTTGTCAGAGGCTTCTAAGTATCCACCAGAGAATGACTCATTAGATGACAGAAAGGAAGTAAGACTCTTGGTGGTCACTTCCTTATGACTCTCATGTCTGAATTTCTGAAATTTGCTGTAGCAGATACCTCTGTACCCTGGCTCATATTTTCTTGGCTTCACCTCTGATTTCAGCCATGACCGCACAGTTCCACACAGGCTTCAACTCATATCATGCTGGAAGTATCCTGCCTCGGGTGCAGGCTCCGCATTTCTACTTTCTGTTGTAGAGTTCCTCCAACAGTGCAGATGCCATGGGAGTTAGTTGGGCCCACATATGTGTGTACAGCTCAGAAATACAGGGAGTTAAGTATTTAACTCCCTGGGGGCAAGTCCTAGGAGCCAATAGAGAAATCCTTCTACCTTCCATACTTTGGGTGGACAATTCTGGAAGGTACTCTGTGTGCTTCTCATTAGATTTTGATAGAATCAAGCTCCTACCTCCCAAATGCAATCTTGTAACACACCCCTATGTTGGCCACTCCTTTTTCCTCACTCTACCACTGTGAATCCCTCGTATCACCTCCCAAATAAACCGCCTGCTCATAACTCCTTGCCTTAGGCTGTGCTTTGAAAGGATACAAGCTATGACGATAGCCCTTTCTGATCTTCACTCCTCCGGCCCTCCAAAGGTTGTACAAACCTTTAATTACCTGTACTAAAATATTTCCTATTCCTCAGAGAGTGGCTTCTGTTTTCCTGAACAAACTATGACTAAGATACTGCAGTTATCTAGTAGTCTACGTTATATCATTTTATCTGTTATTCTCTGAATGGATATTGTGTGCCTTCATCATTTTACTTTTGTCATCATCTGCACATTGATTTCCAGAGAAGACATTACTAAGACATTGTTTTACTAACAGTCATTCTCTCAATTTCCTAATTTTGTCTAACCTGAAAATGTACCTGACCCAAATCTTAATTTCCCAGCCTCCCTTACTGGTAGCAGGGACACAGTTCTGGCTAATGAGAAATGAAAAGAAGTCTACCTGGGATTTCTAGGTAAGTTTTGCCTGTTCTTCTTGCCTTTTTCTCTTCCCACCTGGAACAATGACATGTGATAAACTTGCCATCCTACATTCACAAAAGCACAATGAGGACAAAAGTCACTGAAGGAGCCTTGGGATGTCAATGGCATCATGGAGCTGACTTAGCAGCCCTGAATGCTGGTCTACTCACTTCTTGTTACTTGAGATGGATAAATGTCTATTGTGTTAAACCATGGTGATGGTTTCTCTGACACAGCTGAACGCAACCCCCTACCTGATGCACCACATTTATACTGTTAACTTTAGATTTCCTTTGACTAGACTCCCAGAAGAAAACTGTAATGTCAAAAGAGGTATAAACATGTAAATTTATGATACAGTTGCCAAATTACTTTCCAAAAGGGCTACATCAAGCTACACGGCCACCATCATCATTTGAAACTATCTATTCTGGAAAGAAATATTGTACTTGTTTTCTAATTATCTTGCTAACTGGTTTCCACTTTGATTAGCAATCTCGTATACCACTGGTAGGCTCCAAGTTCACAGGCTAAGTGGTGATAACAAGCTCTGTGGGAGCCCTATGCAAAACATCTTGGTATTTTTCCTACTCAAAAAAGCAGCACCTATAATATTCCTACAGTGATTGCATCACAGGGTATCAGGACAGCCAGTGTGACCTCCTTCAGAAAGAATTTCCTTGCTGCGCCAATTAGAACACAAAGGTCAAGGAGGCCATAGAGATGAGAAGATTAAAAACAATGAGAAGATGACAAGGACACCAGTGTGGCCAATGGCTCACCGACAGCTAAAGGATTTGCTATATCTGTAAAAGGTGGACAAAGGTTGAAAAGTCTCTTCAGCATTCCAAATGAAAGGAAAACTGTCAGATCGCAAAAGAAAAAGGTGAGACATCTATCTGATTGCTCTAGAGCTATTGTGGCCTGCAAGGAGTACTAGCATGGAAAGGGAAATTAAAGAAACACTGGTAAAGAGAAGACCACAGTGAAACAGGTGTGCTCACCATGTATAGGTTTGTCATGTACTGTTTGTGTTCAAAGCACCACTTCAGATTATATCTGAGCTCATTTTCCCACTTTATTAGCAACTCTAAGAGGAGAGATCCTTGGCTGTGTCATCACAACACTGCTTCATGGCAGAGACTCTTGGAATATCACTGGTTCATTTGTTCATATTAATCCATTCATTCACTCATTCACACTTTTCCTGCATGTCTACTACCAATAAGTGGTACAATATACCCCCTGAACTCAAGGAGCTTACCCATCTGGGAGTGATAATTGGCACATACAGTAATAATGACACCACAAAGGCACTGTAGGTTAAGAGCCACAACAGAAATACTGTATGCTGCGTTACAAGAGAATAGGAAAAATTTCCTCCAGATGGGATGACTACAGGGAAACCCACATAAAGAAGATGGTAGCTGAGCCCATGAAGGGCGGAAAGGACGTCAAGAAGAATGTTTGGAAGAGAAAAGCAATAAATATGATAGGAAAAAAGTAGGGTACAAAATTATGAGATATTGGATCTTGTCTTAGTCTCTCTCTTAGGATGAGATATTACACGTTACTTAAATTTTGTGAACCTCAGTTTGCTTACCTTTAAAAATGAGACACAGTATTATTCTTCAGGGATTGCTTATTACAAGTATTACATTAGATAATACATGTGGAAGTATCCTATAAATTATAAAGAAGTATGAATAGTTGTCTCTTCTTATTACGATTATTTTTATTAGTCTTCCACATATAGCAAGCAGGATTAGCAAGTTCAAATGTGAAAAAATTCAGAACATGAACTTTTTGTTTATAAGAAATATTTTATAAATAATAACAAGGCTATTCTTTCCAGATTTAAGATCATACATGATTTACATAATAGATGTTTAAATAGTCATCTGTCATCTATTGTCCTTCGAGAGACAGGCACACGTGCACACACATGTCAAGTGTTAGTGCCCGGGGGCAGACACTCTATCTCATTATGTCAGTATACATGGTAACTATTATGCCATATCTGAACAGATCTCTGTATTTAAAAGTTTTACATTCTTATGATTTTGGGCTTTGCTGTATAGGATTTAAATAGTTACAATTTCATGAGACTGAATTTAAAACCAGGAAGGAGATCTAAAGCCTTTAACATAAGAAAGCTACTCCTTATGAGAAAGGAAATTGGTCCCAACCCATGTTGGTAGCCTCTCTGCCAGTAGAGATGGTGGAACTTAAAGTGAATTTGTTTCCCTGCTGATGAGAACAACAACAACAAAAAAAACCATGGAATTTCACACTGGAAACACATCATAGGGCTTTTATTTTCATTTTTGATTCTGGTAAGTTTGAACATTCAGGAAAGCTGATTGTTAAAAAAACTACCAGAAACAGCAACTTAGTTTTCATTGTTAGGATGAATCTAGTTTCTAGAGAAGAGATGCAATTTGAAAAAATAGTATTAACAAATTCAGAAAACTGCCCACAGAAAAACTGGCATAAACACACCCTAGAAAAGACAGAATCTCAAGGAAGTATCCAGTGAAATTGCTTATATTACTAATTTGTGGGAAAAGTGATAAGGTCAAATTAAGTAGAAGTTGATATGATTTAGGAATTAATGTTCAGCTGGGCGTGGTGGATCATGCCTGTAATCCCAGCATTGGGAGGCCAAGGCAGGCAGATCGTGAGGTCAGGAGTTCAAGACCAGCCCGACCAATATGGTGAAACCCCATCTCTACTAAAAATTTAAAAATTAGCCAGGTGTGGTGGCACATGCCTGTAGTCCCAGCTACTCAGGAGGCTGAGGCAGGATGACCACTTGAACCTGGGAGGCAGAGGTTGCAGTGAGCCAAGATCGCACCACTGTACTCCAGCCTGGGTGACAAAGTGAGACTCCATCTCAAATAAAAATAAAAAATAAAAAAAGAATGCTCCTACTATTCCTAAGCATTTGTATTAAACCTTACAATTAAACATTTTATAAGTAAGATTGATTTCAGTTAATGCTTATATTTAATCAGTTTAATAGTAAACTCAATTTTTAAACAAAAAGCCTAATTACATTTAAAAAAATGCCTATCTCCTTATTCCAGTTGATCAGTAATATGAGAAAGAGACCTGAAAGTATAGCTAAAGCCCTGCCATTTATCTGGGTACTATGTTGGAATTGTAAGTAAAAGCAAAGGAAATGAACATTTATTGTGCAATGACTGTGTGCCCAGTAACATGCCAGATGGGACTGTTTCACTAACAGCTTCACACTGGCCTCATAAAATAGGCATTGGCAATTCTATTTTTTTGGAGTGCTAAGAAACTTTGGGTTACTCATGGTTATAAAGCTTGGCAGAGCTTTATTTATGCCAGTCATGGCAGAGCCATTATTCCAATTCAGGACTTTGCTAAGCTCACTGTCCTTCTATCAAACCATGTTGCTTCCTACGAGATAAAAAAAAAATGCAGAGTTTCTTAAAAACTAGCCTTGAAAACCCAAACCTACCAAATGCCCACATCATCAGTAACCACACAGGCTCCTCATAAATGCTTTTCATTCACTGAATTATCTCTGAACATTTATTTCTTTAGGCTCTCTAAAAAGTGACCAAAAGGAACATCTTTTATCTTCGATTTTTATAGATTTTTTTTTTAAATTCGGGGAAAGTGCAACTGTTAGAAAGCCTTTTTATCTTGACTTAACAACAAAGTTTTGCCTCTTGTTTAGTCTCCCACACTGAAGATTAGATCCACACATTTCTCCTCCCTTAGTCATAAAGAAGGAAATGTTGCTTTGCAAAGCAATGCTCAAATTCTTTCTAGAGCCTTCTCTTCTAGTTTAAGAATGTACTGTGACCTAGGCTAAGAAAAACTTCAGGTATGGATTCTTGAAAAAGATTTCTCATGGATTTTTCTATCTTTCTGCTGAAGCTACTGGCTTCTTTTTCTACACACACACACATACACACACACTGTAAACTTCTTTTTCAGGAATCCATACAGGCCTCCTCTTGACTAGTATATGAAGTTTCCTCAGCATTGCCCCATCTCACCTTTTCTTGCTTCCCAATGCATTCTCCTTCCTCATGAAGCTGGCCTTCTCACCCACTTCCTCCTGTGCATACTCACAAAGAAGCATGGAGCTGCTCATTTCCATCTCAGTATTAACTCCCCACAGGAAATGTCCTCTCTCCTTCCCTCTGGCGATTCAAACATATTTCCTTCAAGACTTTCCTCCTCCAAAACCCCTTCCTGCTGTAACTCCTCCCTAGCTAGCTACTGAAACGCTAGCTTCCTGGGCATTCCACTTTCCTGATGCATTTCTCCTCGCTTAACATTCTTCTCAGTTCATTATTCTGTCTCCTCCTCTGCCTCCTCTTAAATGGACATTCCTGTCTATCCTAGCCTCCATACTTTTTTCTTCCTCTAAATGCTCTCCCTAGGCAATTCCTTCAAAACTCTCAAATCTTAGTTACCTCTGCATTAGTGATGCCTCTAACTACAGACACCTCCCTGAGCTTCCCACATGCCTGCCAGACAACTCCTCGGAAAAGTACTGCTCAAACCTCCTACTCTATGTGTCCAAAATAAAAGGAGTAAACTAGTTTCAATACATATTTCAACCGCCTCCCTGAGTTCTCTATATCTTGGTAATGGACTTACTCTTTCAATAAACCAAGCTGAAACTCTTGCCCTCTACATCTTACCAGGAAATAAACCTCAATGTATCCTTCCCTTGCGATTGTAATGGCTTCCTAACTCTTCCTCCTGCATCCAAACACTGGTTCTTCAAGCTGTCAGAGCTTGTGCAGCTTTGCCCATGGGACATACGTGGATCTCAGCAAAATAGCCAGCTGGAGCTATTTTGGGACAGAGCGGGATAGGGGCAGAGCTGGGAAACTAATCTGATCAGAAAGATTGGTCTTGAGAAGTTGGGCCACTCTGGCATGTCAGCACCACAGAGACATATTCAAGCAGTCTGGGTTTATCAGTAATCAGGTTTTAAATAACAGGGTGGCAGCATCATGATTTCACCCCATCAATTCATTCACAGCAGGGTCCATGTCCAGTAGCAAGCACTTGTAATAGCCTCCCACTGGTTTCCTGCCCTCTACCTCCTAGCTTCTAAAAATCCAATCTGATTCCTGCACTACTACACCTCAAATTATTCAGTAGCTTCCACTGGGCAATGACAACATATGAATCTTGACTAGACAGAAGCAGGAAGTTGGGAAGGAGACTTTAATGGCCAGTGCAAGATTAACAAGAGAATATTTTCTTTCCCTGTACCACAAAACTGGCAGAGTTCCAGATAGAGGTGACATCATCTGCCTGGGTCTCAGAGTGAAGATGACATTAAACAGAGCTGAAGCCCATCCCTGACGGCATGTGGCATGAGTGAAAAATACACTAGTATGATTGTTACCTACTCTTATTTTGTGGTTGATTGTTACCATAGAATAAATCTGCCTACCCTGCCAGATATAGTGACTTTCATATAGTGACTTTCATAAACATTTCTCAAAACTTCAGAGGAGAAGGGGCTTATTTCATACTAACATAGGTGAAAGTTTGCTTACTAAGCTAAAATAAAGAAGAGTGAGAGAGAAAACTTGGTGAATTGAAGACCTGGCATTAAGGCTCTAGAGGGGACTGTGATTTGCTAAAACTGATTGTCTACTCTGAGTCTGCCTCCTTCTATGTATTTTTCTTAAAAGAACCACTTCTGCTTGGTTATATTGCTTACAGATCCTCCCACCCCAATCCTTGAGTTCTATTCATAATAGTACTACTCAAAATTATAGTCTGTCACTTACTCCAATTAACTTTAAATGAAAAATGATTTAATGTTTTTAGTCATTAAGAATAAAAATGAACCACATTGGTACTTCGGGGACTTGTTTTTTTTCTTTGCTAAGAACTACCATTTAATTGGAATACCAGCTCTTCAATAACTCTGACCAAATCATAACATATCTGGCACCAATGGTTAAAGAATATGTTGAACTATTAGTTTAGATCCTCATATAGAAGTGATGGCCTCTAGTAACATTCTGTATGAGTCAATATTCCACTTTGTTCATAAGAGCAAGGAAGAAAAACAAACTATATGGTCTGAATACTTCAAGCAACTAGCACAGGGCCCAGCACAGAGTGTGTGACCAATAAATGCCAGGTTTCTTCTTGTACCCAGCCCCTGACCTGCTGCTTTACTGAAGAGACATGGCTGATCAGACTTACTGTCATTTTAAGGTTTTAAAACAGGAAGGCAAGTGATTTCTCCACAGCTCTGTTCTACAAGAAGCTCAGTTTTCTCAACCAGAGTAATCAGATGTCCTTTATAGGACTGGTTCCACCATCTTAAGGGGTTTAATGACAGCAGAAGGGGGTCACTGACTTATCAGGAAAAGAGGATAGTAACATCCAACATAGATTAATTTAATTACCTCCTCCTTCACCCCATTTCTGGGGGTCTGGCAATATCCAGGAAAGTTCAGCAAATGAAATTTCCTATTCTTCTACCCTTGAGATATCTGTGGCATAAAAATAAGGTCATTTTCTTGGTAGGAAAATGGTATCTTGCATGGTCTAAGTATTGCTTCTTCCCCTGATATAAATAAAATCAGGATTGCCATATTAAAAGTCCTAAAGGACTTCACTCTGGGCATTAGCCCTCTGGCTCAGATGCTCTAAGAAAACACTGTTACCAAAGGTCACTTCCACATTCACAAAATTGCAGTTCTTAAAAACAGAGAAAAAATAATTTCCTTTTTATATGATATCAAAGTTAAGATTTCTGTTGCCATGGTAATGAGATTTTTTTTTTCTTGCAGTGCCAGCCTTTTCCTGGCAGATGAAGTCAGTACTACAATCAATAAGAAAGCAATACTTCATTTTCCACATCCCTCTTGAGGTACGGGCTTCCAACCAAAAGCAGAGAGAGCCATATTTGATAGTCCCAAAATGTCCATGGATAGAAATTCACATACCCAATAATGCCAAACTATGCCTTTATCATGCTTTGCTGAAGGATTTGATGAAAGTTTATGTATACAAGCCAAAAACTCACATGCATGTAAAACAATCCTTAGCTCATTTTAGTTCCTTGTCAATTTGTTTCCCTACTTTGGCCTCCTCTAATAAGTCCTTCATGTGTCTAAATGGTTCATTAATCAAAAACCAACTTGAGTTGAGAATTTCTTAGATCCTGAATTTTGGAATACAGTCAAGGGGCATAACCAATCTCTTTAGAACACTGTGTCTCAAATTGTCAAGTAAATTTCTGTTACTAGACATCTTGGTGATACTTTGCTCCATTATTGTTTAACCAAAAATCTCTCCAGCTTTTTAAAAATCATGTGGTTATCTTCGGGTCATCTTGAAGCCCTAGAATTCTCTCTTCTTCCACACAGAGGAAAAACTTCACAGACAGGAATAATCATTCAAAGCTTTTCCAAATGTAATAGATGAATGGATGATATCCTCTCTTCCCATGTGTATATAATGGACAATTGGCATTTACTCCCTGTACAACTCCACTTTAAAAATATGGTGATTTAAAGAGGGTCCATGTTTATACATGTTTACCCTTCATAGCAGGAAAGTCCTCCTCTCCATGTAAAGGTCATCTCCTTCCAAAGAAGAGCAAATAGAATAATACAGAAGCAGATGGATATTTGCCTAAACACTAGATCAGTTAAATTAAATGCCTGGGTGACATCACAGGTAGATTTATCTGGGACTAGGAGTACATATGCAGGTACAGGTAGTAAGAGGAAAGAGGGAGAGTCAATATGATGTGTTTACCAAACTTGTTTCTTCCTTCTTCAGGTCACAGAGCTAAACTACATTTCCAAAGTTCCCTTGCAGTTAGGTGGGGCCATGTGACTGAGTTCCAGTCAATGGCCTGGATGCATACCCACCCACTCGTACCCTGCATGATGCTTCATCCACTAGCTTTCTCACTTTCCTGCAAGTGGACACTGAACTCTGCAGAGAAATGCTGATTTCAGAAGATGGCAGACCTAACATTATAGATGAGTTCTGAGTTCCTAAACGACTATACAGAACATGAACCCTCTCCAGCTCACCTCCTAACCTGCATTGGGCCCAGATGTTAACAATAAATAAATTTTTATTATGTCAAACCACAGAGATTTTGGCTTTTTATTAAAGCAACTAGCATTACCCAGCCTGACTAAAACAGGAAGCTAAATGGATACTGAAATATGGTTTCTTCTGTGAGCTTAGCCTACCCTAAGAAGCCAATAGTGTCCTGAACTAATCCTAAATTAGTTCATATTAGAATTTTGAAGCAACTCTTGATAGATAGACAGCGTTTATTGCCCTTTGGGCTCATGGTCGAAGAAAGCAATATTCTTAATAGTACAAACCTGGAACTGGTGGCCAAAAACATAAATAAAAATTATCTGTTTTCACTTTCCTAAACCCTCCATTCCTAGGAAAAAAAAAAAAAAAGGAACAAAATAGAACTTAATGTATCACCTCTACAAGCTGGAACCCACCCACAAATGTCATTTCAGGGTAGGATGGGCGAGGACAAGAGAAGGAGAAAGCACCCTCTATAATATCCAATCTCTTTCAAATTATTCATTCATCGTTTATATGAGGAGATTATCCTACTACAACACCACTTTTCATTTTGCAAATGTGTAGTGTGCAGACTCGCCTAGTTCGATGGGAAAGGTTTCCAAGAAAATTAAATGTCAGAGCTGCTTGGCTTATTGGTTTTGCTCTCTATAAATTCCCTTTTTAACTCAGCTTTGAATAATAACATTCCTCAGTGTCAAAGTGACAAATTAGCTTCAATCTTAATGGTGTGTGAGAATCAAGAAAGCAGGCAAAGACTAGCTATGGTTCTCATCTTAGCAAGGCAGCAATAAAAAATTAACTCTAAAAGACAGCCTTTAGTGACTCTAGAAAGTAGAGGTACATGAGGTATCAGATTTTTTTTAAAAGCCTATTGATTATTTGTTCCTGTCTTTTTTTGCAGCAACTGGTACTCTGAGATGTATAAAGTTTAAAGCAAGCTAGAAGGAAACTCTCCTGAAAGTGGATGGGAACCAGGAAACCAGTTATGTTGTCCTGTTAGTTCACACTCCCTTCCCTCCCTCCCTCCCTCACAGAGTCTCGCTGTGACGCCTAGGTTGGAGTGCAATGGCATGACCTCGGCTCACTACAACTTCCACCTCCCCGGTTCGAGCAGTTCTCCTACTTCAGCCTCCCACGTAGCTGGGATTACAGGCATCCGCCAACATGCCTGGCTAATTTTTGTATTTTTAGTAGAGACGGGGTTTTACTATGTTGGTCAGGCTGGTCTTGAACTCCTGACCTCAAGTGATCTGCCCGCCTTGGCCTCCGAAAGTGCTGGGATTACAGGTGTGAGCCACTGTGCCTGGCCCAAGACCATTTCTTATGCTAATTCGTTAGTGACAGCCTTGGAGACTCAGGCTGAGAGTTTCTCTCTGCTACTTCTCAACCCTGTAAGAGCTCCATGTAACAATAATTTATTACATAACTTCTTTCTCATGGTTTCTAAACACTGAAGTTGGTAGTGGAAGGGTGATGGTGAAGATTGAGTTTAGGTGTAGATGCAATATTTTGTCAAAAAGATTTTAATCTTTTAAAAATCTCTCCCTCAGTTTACATATTAAAATATAAAAGTTAAGAAAATAGTTCTGCATATGTGAATCATATTATTTTAGGCTCTCAGAGATAAAGCCTAGCCTATGTTATCTATATATGGAGGACACACATAAGCCTGTGGACTCAAAATTCTTTTCCAGTAGAATAAAAGAATGTCACAACTGTGAAGGGCTGACAATAAAATATAGTACAATTCCTTCATGTTATAGTGTGAGAAAACAGGCCTGTAAAGGTTAAGTGACTTGTCCAAGGTCTGGTTTTCTGTCAGTCAGAAAACCAGTGTGTTTCATATGACAAAACACACACACACACACACACACACACACTCACACACACACTCACATATGCGTAGGGAAGGAGAGGAGAAATGATATATACTAATTTGCATGCTAAACCCTCAGATGTCTGGAAGCAATATGATATTTAAAATATCATATCCTCAAAGCATACATCATCCAACAAAATTATTCTTGAAGACTTGAAACCTAGGATTAGAAAAGCTTTTGCCAAGGTTTTATCAAAAGGAAATTTGGATTGGGAAGACTTATTTCCTCACATGCTCTTTCCAGGGATAACGACACAAATCAATAGAGGACACACTTCCCAGAGATATGTCACAATATGCTCTCAGACTGACATTTTTGTTTCCATTTACAATTAGACTGGGCTAAGTTTTAAACTGGGTTTTGATTCCTAAGCCTTTTCAGGATATTAAAAATTGACCCCAGCACAGTAGCTGATGCTATGCCTTTTAAAATCAGTTTACATTATGCAGCTTTGTAGGCATGTTTCAGAGATAGGACAGTAAGGAATAAATTGTAAGTTGCATTTATAATAGAACAGTAGTATCAGCTTAAATGGTTTGTAGGAAATTAAGCAACCCTTCTCTCTGTTAAGCAACCGTTCTCTCTTCCGTACTTTGAAACTAAGATTCAAGAATGTGCCACAAATGGATCACAAATAGTAATCAATACTGTGAAGCCACTTTTAACGGTTCCTGATGAAATGAATAGTGTTAGTTCTAGAGAAAACAATAACACAATGAAACAAAAGAAAATGGGTTATTTACCTTGATCACCCAGTCTGGAAAAAATGTCAACTCTGTTTTTTAGACTGCATCCTCTGACTGATTAGAAATGCAAGGCCCCAGCTGGGCAAGGTTCATGCCTATAATCCCAGAATTTTGAAAGGCTGAGATGGGTGGATCACTTGAAGTCAGGAGTTCAAGACCAGCTTGGCCAACATGGTGAAAGCTTGTCTCTACTAAAAATACAAAAATTAGCCAGGCGTGCTGGCATGTGCCTGTAATCCCAGCTACTGGGTAGGCTGAGGCAGGAGAATCACTTGAACCTGGCAGGCACCAGTTGCAGTGAGCTGAGATCATGCCACTGCACTCCAGTCTGAGCAACAGAGCAAGACTCTGTCTAAAAAAAAAAAAAGAAAGAAAAAAGACAAGAAAAGAAAGAAAATAAATGCAAGGTTCCCAATTCATTGGCCAAAGGCAGTGGAGGCACCTGCTCATTCCTGGGTACAAGTTTTCTGACAGCTGGAGAAATCAATGAGCATTCACTGAAGTCCTATTCCCTGCTCGACGGCCAGGGGTTGGCCTGTAGAATTTTTGGCTCTACAAACCTGACAGTGAACAAACACAGGCAAAATGTCAAGAAGCTTACAAACTCTCCCTTCAGCCTGCTCCACTGCAGACTCAGGTGGCTACAGAGAGTTGGGATTAGGCTATTAGATGGGTAAATGATATCTGAGCATAGTGCGGGAGAAGCCTGTATGGTACTGGACATGAAATAGTTAAACAACAGCATCTTTGGAGATAGGCAAAAGTGAAGGCAGAGTAAGGGGCAGAGAGAACTGCAGTAGTTAAACCAAAAGCATCCACGTGTCCATTCAATGGGAAAACAACTGTTTCTAGCTTGGACCCCAATTAGGAAGTTACTTTCCCCACCAAAAGTAGCTTAAAACACCTTCTCCTATTTAGTCTATATTCAGAGCAGAGATACTTCTGGAGAACTTGTGGCAGGAAACAAGCTTTCTATCAAATATGATAATAAAGATAATATTTTAAAAGATCTTTAATGAGGTGTATAAGTAGAAGCTAGGATAAATTCTATAGACAAGAAAAAGAAATCTTATTGTTTACCATCATGGGATCAGGAATATAATGGAAAATGATTAGCAGAAAAATCAGTGTTCCACTAAACATCCCAGTAAAATTAGCTATATAATTTATGGTTTGATTTATTTATTACAGAATATATGTGGAGGGTTTGCAAAGTTAACCTACAATACATGCAACTAAATACAATTTTAAAAATGTCAACTGTAAGTGGAAGTGGACTTTCCTTTTGAGCCTTCATCTGTTGTTAGAGAGATCAATCGGCATTTAACTGTCTTGCTGAATTAACTCATTCCTTTTCTACATCATACTGACTGATTCCACCCGCAACACTGAGAACGCAAAGGTAACAGGGTTTCTCTCTGGGATGTCTCCACACTGTCTGCTTTAAAGAGTCAGTTTTGTCTCCAAGTCTATTTACATCCATTTCTTTTGTTCTTTTAATTACATAATATAATTTTAAAATACTGCAAAATGAGAAAAAAATGACTGACGGGAGTTGTCTATATGAAAACTAAGTTGAATGATTTGAATAGACTTAATTAAGGCAAGTTTTCTTTAACAACACTTTCAATTAGGTGTCAAGGCAATGGTAAGAAAATATTTTTAACTGTAGAAATCTAAGATTCTGCACTCAAATTTCTTTGCAAATATCTTAAAGAGTTCTTTGTCCAGTAAAGAAAATGCAAGTAGAAATGTAGCTGATGCATTAAAGGATGATTTATGCAAGAAATAAGAAGCAAAACTCTAATTGGAAAACCAACATGAAAAGAAAAAGTCTCAGCCCTGAATTAAAATATTGTTAATGTACATTTACATTAAATTAAAATGTTATATACATAAATTATTTCTGATTCTGTCTTAATCATTTTTTAAAAATTGGTTCTGATCACATCTGATGTAACAGCTTTTACTCTAAGTAAATATCCAAGCCAGCTTCAAATTTAGTCTAATAATTTAAATAGTCCCTTTAGAAAATATTCAGACTCCTGATAGCATCCCCTCTTCCTATAATGGTATCTTGGTCCTCCCAGTGTCTGGTGGGGAGCTGGGAGTTATGTAGGCTGTGCCAGTTCTTTTGTCTGTACTGCCTGGCATCCACTGGTCTGCAGCAATGCCCTTTTAGCCTCTGATGGTAAAATACCAGGCTGACCCTTTCTTTCACTTCCTGCAATGCCCCCAAGTAGGTATGGCCATCTCCCATTTGCTGGTTCAGCTTCCCTCAGCTGTGGCTGGCTGCAGACCCTGGAGTCTGTGCCACAGCACCATTCAGTCCTAACATCTGTTATGATGCTGCTGCTCACCCTAGCATCCCAGCTCTATGGTAACTGAACTGCTTCAGCTGGGCTTGAAGGGCCTTGCACAGGGTTCCTGACCATTCCCTGTCTTAACAAGAATGTAGGGTAGAATCTTGTGCCTGGGCCTGTGGTGGTTTCCTGAATTCCTCAGTCTCCCAACATCAAAGCTCACAGAGAACTCTGGAGATGCTACTTGTGCTCACTTCTGTCTTCTACTCCCTTTTCATTCTCCTTCCTCTTCATCGTTACCCTGGCCAGGACAGAGGCAAAGCTTTCTAATTTTCTTTTACATCATATCATCCTTCTTCCTGACTCCAAACTTCTTCACACTGCAAGAGAAGCCTGTGAACTGATCTCTCCAGGCCTATCTTCTCTGTATCTAAGGAGAAGATAAATATACCAAGACTTCTCACTCCCCAGTGCCACTGTCTCCTATACTGGAGTACTAAGGCCACTGTGACTTAGGAATCATATGCCTTAGGAAGAAGATAAGACTTTAAGAGGAGGAGGGAAATATATTGGTTTAATATTTATGAAAACACATTTATTATTTGTTTTCATTTATATATTTACTTATCATTTCAAAGTGATGGTACTAACATTCCCAACTACAGGTTGAGCATCCCTAATTTGAAAATCGGAAATCCAAAATGTTCCAAAATCTGTAAATTTTTTGAATGTCAACATGACACTCAAAGATCATGCTCAAAGGAAATGCTCCTTGGAGCATTTCGGATTTCAGATTTTGGATTAGGGATGCTCTACTTGAGTATATGTAAATATTTCAAAACCTAAAAAAAGTCCAAAATGTGAAACTTCTGGCCCCCAAAATTTCAGATAAGAGATACTCAACTTGTAATACTTTCATAATTATAAAATCTCCTCTACCTTCAGTTAAGAACTAATATCTGTTATTATATACAGATGTCTGGACTGGACAATACAGTGAGAACGCTGGCACCAGAGAGGAAAAAACTGAGTTAGATGCACCATTGGTTGAAGTACTATCTTCTCAAGACATATTTTCACCTGGGTGCTATTATTACACAAGAGGTGTCTTCCTTGAATTCCAGAGGGCTTCCCTGAAAGGAGAGGTGGATCCCACCAAGGCTGTAGCTGGGCCTTATGTTTCTGGGATGAAGGAAAAATAAGGTCTGCTTGCTGTAGCAGTTTTTTCAGCACACAATGGTCAAATAAAGACATAAACCAATGTTTAAGGTTACTAAAACAAGAAAGGAAATTGCCTTATCATGAACCTTCAAACCAGCAGACATAAAGACCTCAACGTGACATCAGTATACTATCACCTAATGACCAGGGGATTCCCAGGATTCCTTTCTCATGTTTTCCTAATGCTTAGGTGCACCGAGTGATAAACCCATACTGGAATCTCAGGCGGCTTTCTCTAAAGGGTGATACTCAGCAGGTTTTTAAAAAGAGCCTACTCACATTTAAACTCAGAGCAGTTCTCCAGGGAGAAATCAAACCAATGTATTTTCCTAGATCAAAGCAAAATTTCATCTTTTATATTCAACTTAGGACTATTGGTCCTGAAGGGAAAAGTTAACCTTCCTTGCCTTCAATGCAGTGTGGTTAATCGATCTACCACTGGGAAGAAAGGACTCTGCTTCCATTAAAATTGGAATGAAAAGCCAGCATGTAGAAACCATTAATCTTGACACATCTGACAGATAAATGGTAGCTTGGTGGCAGATCAAGCCAGGTGGGGTTTCCTAGACAGGTTGAGATCTACAGGACCATTGGATAGGGAAGATCTGGGGCTTAATGGCAAAGACTATTGCCAAAGGCCCATTTTGGCTTAAAATATCTGTGACTCCATACTCTGGGCAAAGAGACCTCTCTGAATATTTACTATGTTTCAATGTCAACCATCTTCAAATTTTCAGGGCCTAAAGCATAAAAGCTGAAGTTTAATTTTAATCAGATTAAGCTATTTGGTAACAGAATTTCTCCAGCCTGGCTCAGTACTACTTTCAGTTGACTAGCTGGTTAATCTCTGTTCCAATTACCAAAGTCCAAGCTTAACATGATAATAATGAATAACGTCTCCTCGGTTTAACTAAAATTTGTGCTTCTGAATTTAGTCTGCTGAAATTTTAATTTTATTGAAGCATAATCACTTTTTCTCATTCCTTGACAACCCCCCTATATGTTCCATTTAAATGTGCCTGAAAATCTCTTTGCAACGGGATTTCTTCTTAAGAGGGCAATCAATCTCTATCTGGATCTGGGCTGTGGGAAGGGAAACCTTAGTGATGAAGTGACTGTAAACATTACATATAATTTAAAAACCATGCAGATTCTGTCCTCAAAAGGCATAGAACTAAGGAAGAAAGATATCAACTAGAGGGAAATTAAACACACACACACACACACACACACACACACACACACACACTTTCCTGATATGGAAAAGAAGTTCATGGTAGTCACAAGGAATAAATGTAGGCCCTAGTGATTGCTGGAGAAGAGTTCTTTCTTTTCCTATGATGAAGATAAATGTAGAAATCTGGAGTAATGGGGCATAGGTAAGACCACTCAGGCTCTTCTTTTCTGGGACAGGATGATGGTTCACAGATGAGCCTCCTCTATACTTTTACTGACATGGCATTATCACCTTCCTGTGCTGCCCAGCTTCCTGTGTCAATAACAAGGCTGATGATGACTTTCAAGCATATAATTTATTTAATATGGATTATCTTTATCAAAAGACAATTGAGAAAAGGTCACTAATTCTCCAAATAAAAATAAATCAAGCGCTTTGGGAGTGTTGTTTTTGTTTTTATAACTAAACTGTCCAATAGTCAGTACAACATGAAAGATTAGGGAAAGCATTAATGATGTATGGGTGAAAAGCTTGTTAAAAATCTGAGAGTGAAGTCTGAGTTAAAAGTTCTTTGAAACTGGCATTTACTGGGAGGCCAAAGATTGAAAGAAGTAGAAGATTCTTCTCTCAGGACATGAGGAGTAAGTTGTATGATGATGTTGTGTGCTTTGTGTGCGTGAATGGGAATTTATAAACGTTGAATTCTAGGCTCCAACAATCACTATCAACAGAAGATCAAGCTGCAAATATTTATGTTTTAAAACTTAAATTATAAAGCTAGTCAAATCTTTCTAACAACTCATGGGAACATTTAACCTAAGTCACCATTTAGATTGTATAGAAAAAGATTCATTTAAGCACAAATTAGATATTAGGAATTAGTTTGGGGAAGAAGTTTTTTTGTGGATTCTCTCATATTGCAAAAGGAAAGCTATTTGCCTTCTGGGGAACTGAACTAAATTCTAATCTAGTCTTTAAGACTAGAATGCTAAAAACAAAAATGAAGGAAATTAAAACCACTTATTATATTGATTTGTAAAAACATTGTTACTGGAAATTGATTGGGACTTGAGGCCTTCCTCCAGAAAAAAGGACTTAATTGTCAGGCCTATATTAGGTTCTAAACCTCAATGCCATGTATCTGTACTTATTAAAAATTGTTTCAATGAAAAGTATGTTAGCAGTATGAACTTCTGGTCCATTGGAAGTTCTTCCATTTGAAAAATGTGATATTTCCACAGAACTGTTTGAATTTTTTTATTTTGTAGTCCCTCTCCCCCACACTAGATAGAATTGAAACTAGAATTTTCCCTTTTGATAAAAGAACATGTTATTTATAAATTGATGCTTAGTAACTAGTGATAAACTTGAAATACTAGAATATATTATAAGCCTTAATCCAAGGGAGTCTTATGACAATGAATTTCTTAGCTATCTTTTGAACCTATATTCATAACAGTTTTCAAGATATTTTAAGTTATATGTTCTCTTTTTTTCAAAGCTGCTTCTTACATTGAGGCTACTTTTTAAAATTGAGGTGTAATTCACAAGGTGCTGCATTTTTTTTTTTTTTTTTTGATAAGGCTTGTAAGTATGGCTAGATGTTTTGCTCTATTCTTCTAAGAAGGGCCATTTTATTTTTTAGAGTCACTTCTAAAGTCATATGGTCATTAACTTTGGAGACCATTTTGCATATGAGTGCTGATACAAATTAAAACCCAAGTAGACCACATTGCATGCTAGCCCATGAATGTTGACAATGGAATGAATACCTTGTCTGTAATATACCTTCACTTCTGAACTGAAAAGTTGAGGAAGAAATTTAATTTTCTTTTTTGCATAAGTCAAAAGAACTCAACAGCTAGCGTGCCCAGTTCTCTGGTTGACCTCAGCAGATGAACACATAGTGTTAATTCAGATTGAAGAAATGATCTGAGTCTTGGTTTGTGTAGATTTACAACCTACATGCAATATTATCTAAATCAGATAGCTTTTACAAATTTCACATGTGTACATAGGCTCCCTCCCACCCTCTTCCATATCCGTTAGTTACTGAACTTTCTAAACTGTCATTGAAATATTACAATGTTTTGTTGCACCAATTTTATAAACGTATGCAGTACAACACATGTTATTTTTCTGAGGCAAACCAAAGCTAAGTTTCTCAAGGTTCTTGCTGCCTTCTTTTCACTGCCTTCTTGAGCAGCATTTGATGAAGGATCTTATCTTTTTTACATTGGTGTGGTAGATTGTTTTCATGCTGCTGATAAAGACACACCCGAGACTGGGCAATTTACAAAAGAAAGAGGTTTAATGGACTTGCAGTTCCACATGGCTAGGGAGGCCTCACAATCATGGTGGAAGGCAAGAAGGAGCAAGTCACCTCTTACAAGAATGGCAGCAGGCAAAGAGAGAGAGCTTGTGGAGGGAAACTCCCCCTTATAAAACCACCAGATCTCATGAGACTTACTCACTATCATGAGAACAGCATGGGAAAGACCCGCCCCCATGATTCAATTACTTCCCAGTGGGTCCCTCCCACAATACATGGAAATTCAGGATGAAATTTGGCTGGTGACACAGCCAAACCATATCAATTGGTAATAGATAAAAATACATCAGATTGCATATCCTTTTTTAAAATCTTAAACCATGTATCAAGTTTTTGGTCCACATTGTGTATTGTAAGTTAAACCTAAGTTATAGTCTATTAACCAATATAAGTGTATTTCTATAAGCATAGTTGTGTTGACATAAAGTTTTAAAAAGCACAAAAAAAAAACCCTGCCCAAGAGTACCAAGCAACATCCTTTACTTCACACAAGATGTGCATAGCACAACCATAATGAAAGTAATTTAAAAAATCCATTTCAGGGCTTCATTTTATTTTCTTTATTAGCCAAATGGCACCTACCATGTCATTATCGTCAAATTCTACTAGATTCTCATTTGTTAGTAGCTACTTACATGATTCAAAGCAGTTTTCCAACATCATTTCTAATGACTTCATAAATATTAGCCTTGTAAACAGTAAACATCTAATACTTTCTATGATAAGAAGCAGGAAAAGGTAAAGGTAATGTTTAAGAACAGGAGTCTGGAACCAGATTGTCCAGGGTCCAATCTTTGTTCTACTATTTGTAAGTTACATGCCCTTGAAAAAATTACTTAACTCTCTCTGAGTCAATTTCCTCATCTGTAAAATGAAAACACGAGGACAACTGCATCTCACAGGGTTGCTGTGAGGGTTAAATGTAAAAACCTTAGAGCAGCGTCTGGCATGCAGTAAACACTATGGATGGGTTATCATTATAATCATTATCATCAAAGTATATAGAGAATCTTTAGCAGCAAGGGTCTAGGTAGGTATAAATCATGGGAACTTTTCACACCAAAAGTAGTAAATGAGACACTAAAGTAGATAAATGAGAGACTCGTGGTTCTTTATCAGGAAATCGTGAGAATGTAGCCATTGGTGCTTCTTTATTCTCTAAACGCTGAATCCTCATGAATAGAATAATTAGTGATTTACGCTTGGCTCATTTAAGAGTTAGGTTTTTTCAAAAAATATATAACTTAATGGAGTCCTCTCATAACTGTAACTGAGTAGACATCTATTTAAGTAAATTTTATGATCTTTTTCTTCCTGCCCCATGCAGTGCTTCTCAAATCTTTTTATAGAAGAGTCTCTAATAAAAGATCTGAGTGAACTAATATATATCACCTTAATCCCACATTCTGGAGTCCTGAGGTACAGTGGAAAGTGACTTCTCTAAGCAGGAAATGTCCTTGAAATCTCCTGTTTCATCTTTAAAAAATGTGTATTTTGAGCCCATGGTGGTGTGCACCTGTATTCAGCTATTTGGGACACTGGGGCAGGAGAATCAATTGAGTCCAGGAGTTTAATGTTGCAGTGAGCTATGACTGCACCACTGCACTCCAGCAGAGGTGACAGAGCAAGACTCCATCTCTTAAAGATACATGCATATTTTGCTTTATATTCCACAATAGGTAACATGACTTTAATATAAATATAATTTTAAAATTATATACTAGCAATAAAACTTCTTTATATTATTGTTCCCCTAACATCCTTAAGCAAAACTGATACTCTCTGAAAGCATATCACATGCATCCATTTCTATTATAGCTTTGCTAACTTCTTTCATGTACCTATTATGGGTAGACAAAATACAATGTCGATACATAGATTAATGGAAAGCCAGTCATCACCATCACCATCACCATCACTATCTATCTGGTGGTGAATTATCTAAAGGTCAGAGAGAGAAGTTAGGTAGAACCAATGACCTCAGGCTCACAAAAGAGTAAATAAAACAATGAAAAAATATCTACTCATGACCAGCTCGCCTTTCAGTGATACATCTTGCTAATGATAACTGCTTTTAGTTGCCTAATCTTCATCACATGTCTGAATGTTAGGGTGATATGGGGTTTAACTATTGATTCTCTAGGGGTAGGCAAATCAAACTGACCACGCCTAAGATAATGCATTTGTCAAAAAATTAAACCACCACAATTCAGCAATAATATCTGTATTTTTGAAGGCATCTATTCCTAGAAATATATATTAACTGATATACACTGATATATCTCCTATCATACTTTGGAGATATGTTTCTTCTTTCATTAAAAAAAAGCAGTATATGTTAACAGATTTTGATCTTTTTAAAACTCTGGCTTTAATATTTTGACCATTTCTTTCTTGAAGTAAAATGATGGTTACTGCTTGTACACCACCAATATCTAAATGCTTTTATTTGGATGATGTCTTAGAGTGTGTTAATGTGTTTCTAAATATTGGCTACATTTTAAACTAAGTATTTTTACAATTAAAATTTTGGTACCACATTTTACTAGTTTTGGTTTAACCATGATTTAAACCTGTGATTTTTCTTCTCTTCATTCATACCTTAGCTGAGAGTTGGGAGATCCTAGAGTTTACAGCAGGGTTTTGAATAGGTAGCATCTTAGAAAATTTCATTTTTTTTTTAACTGAACAGAACCAGAAAGATGGCCTAAAACATTTGGGTGGCCTCCATTGTCTTTTCTGTTTTATACAACTTAGTCCTGTGTTTTCATACATGGACAATGTGAATATTATTGGAATATTAGTTTTTCTATAACAGTTACATAAATTGAGCTAAAAACGCTTAGTTTGGAATTTTCGTTTTTTTTTTAATCTCCCAGGAAGCACACATTACTATTCTTTACAACCAGATGGAAAACAACATTAAGTCATCTCTTACCATGAAGTTTTAAGGAAATGGTATTTTAACAAAAATGAGAAAGCTGTAGTGTAAAAGTTATCCCCCTCTCCTTATCTCTCTGTTAACATCAGAGCAGTATTGAAATAATGAATGCATTGTTAATGAACCCAAGAAAACAAAAACGATAGTATCTGATCCCGCCCTTGTTTCCAGTACATCTGTGCTGAGATGGTCTGTTGTTATTCAACCAGCTAATCACCATCTTTTGTTCGCATCACTGTGTTTTTACTCATTGGGGCTAATCTACACAGCCATCTGGTATTTGATAGATAATTGCTTTTTCTAAGTCCCACAGAGCCTGAAAAGCATCTCAGGGGAAACTGAACTAGATACATTCTTCTCAGGTAGGGTAACAACTGGAGCTAAGATGAAGGGAAGGCTATAGTGATCATTTTCAACTGGGGTACACATTTTGTCCCAGGTTATAATAAACCTGGAGTTATATGGGAAATGACAGCTTTGATAATATTCCGTAGTATGACTTGTTCTAGAATCTGCTTCCATTTTCCCTGGCAGCCTCATCTTCCAGAACAACTGAATCAGCCAGCATCTCTAGTGCTGAGGCTCAGAAATCTGCAGTGTTCACAAGCTCTCTCATGTGATTCCATGCATAGTCCAGACACCAGGAATTAAATAATGAACACAGTCCCTTTCCCATATAGATAATATTTTAGAGTTCTGTTTCTAATAGGATTTTGTTTGCAATAATTACTTTTCTGACTACAAAAGAAATACATGCTTACTGCAAAAAGCTTAGAAAATACAGAAAGTCCAAAGATGAGTACAGAACTATATCATCCAATGATAAACAAAGTTACTATTGCATACTGCTATGGTTTGAACGTGACCCCTAAGTTCATGCGTTGGAAACTTAATCACCAACGCAACAGTGTTGACAGGTGGGAGCTTTAAGAGGTGATTAGGTCATGAGGGCATGAATGGATTAATGCTGTTATCTTGGGAGTAGGTTCCTAATAAAAGGATGGGTTCAATCCCCTTCTCCCAGCTCTCTCTCCCCTGCTCTCTTGCCCTTCAACCTTCCTCCATGTGAAGATGTAGCAAGAAGGCCTTCGCTAGATGTGGGCCCCTTAACTCTAGACTTCTCAGCTTCCAGAATTGTAAGAAATACATTTTTCCTTATAAATGACCCAGTCTCTGGTATTCTGTTATAGTGTGTAAACCAAAAATAAAATCCTACCTGCCCCCACAACGGACTGAGTAGGCCCTCTTGTGGCCAAGGCAACCCCATAAAAATCTTAAAACTGAGTTCTCAGCCAGGATAGGATGGGAAGCCAGACATGCCTCATTACATCCTTTCCCTTGTGCAGTTTAGACACAACCGACCAGCATTAATGTCACAATAGGGATCATAAGACTGACAAAACAGACTCTCTGTGGCACTAAGATACCAAATTATAAACAGGACGTAAGGCCATGCCAGGAAAGGGTTAAGTCACACACTCCTACCCTTGGAATAAATAAACTATGTTTATTTATGAGTAAAATAAATGATTTTTTTCCAACTTTTATTTTTAGTTCAGGGGTGCATGTGCAGGTTTGTTACATAGGTAAATGTGTGCCACGGTGGTTTGTGCACAGATCATCCCATCAGCTAGGTATGAAGCCCAACATCCATTAGCTGTTCTTCCTGATGCTCTCCCTCCTCCCAACCCCACCCTCCAACATGAACTATGTTTTAATTGTCACAAGGTTTTCCTTTTTCCCCAGCAGCTACACTAACACTGGCCTTGGTATAAACAATTACAACTCATCCAGCTCACAGATGCGAACTGAACCCCTGTTCTATCAGCCATAAATACAGCTTTAATGGACAAGACTGATTTCAGTAACTTTCTCCTGATGAGAAGACCATCAACCATGGACTGATTGTGGCTGGTTCACAGATGTTGCCCACTTGGGTGCCTTCATGCCCCGAAAAGACCTTTTGACATATAGGGCCTAATTGTAATTACATTTAAATGTTAAGTGTCCACCCCAAAGTGAACATAGGTGTATGTTATATGCATGTTTGTCCAATACACGTGTTAGGACCACATATTCACCTAGGAATATTCATAGCCCCTTCTGTAACCTGTTCAACGTGTATGTTTAGCCAACCTGTTCAGCATAAAGCTCCTATCCCAAAACCCACCTCTTTCGAAGTGGGTCTTGGTCAGAGGCAGGCTTCTCAGCCTGTGGGAGGGCCACCTTGCAGGCTATAATTCTTAAGAAGAAATAAAGTCTCTTCTCCTTTTCTAAATTTATAAATTGTGTGTTTATTAAAGTGACAAAACAGACTGAGATACATATAAACCTGCAAACACTTCCTTTTCCAAAAAGTGAGATTTGCACAAAACAGTCTATAGTCTCTCTTTTGTTTCCTCCACTTACCAATACATCATGAGGAGTTTTTAACAGGACATTGTCTTTTTACAGATCTGTAATCTGTCTTACAGTATATAATTTTAAAATGCTCTTCTCTGTCACTTTGAATCATCCAATGTGTAGTGCATTTAAGTCTGCCCAGGCCTAATCTCCCTTTGGCATTTAGTCCCTCAGGAGGATCTCGAGGGCTGCCTTTTAGGTTCCAAAGGAGAACACAAGCCTTCACAAAGCCCCTCCTCACCAGGAAAGGGTGGTCTGAAGATTGTCCTCAATCCATGCCTTACAGCCACTCTGCTCTGCTTCTCTTTTGACCCTAAAGAGTGATACAGATATACACCATGTAAATAGAGATGTTTCTTTATAAGCCTGTAGTCTTTCTGGGTGTTCAATGATGACACAGAATAGCTTCTAAAAGAATCAAATGGTGTTTCATATAATTTATTTTTAATAAGTACTTATATTCCTTGGATCAAAGGCAGTAGTGTTTATACTTTGTTACTGTAAGTGTACAAATGTGTGAAAAATATTTTCCCACTATTCTCCATCTGTGCAGTTGTGCACTTTTTTCAATATGGTGCTCTGGTTGGATACATTAATGCTTTCCCATGTGGACTTTAAATTATGTATATTATTAATGTTTTTTTTCAGTAAAAATGAGACCTCTCTTGTGAACATTTAAAGTTCACAAAAGAAGTGACTCTTCTATCATTTAAGGTACACGAGAACCCCCTAACATTATCTCATTCATGGGTCACAAGAGCCCCCTAACATAGCCAGGATTGTCACGTTTAGCTGCAAGATCTTGCCACAGTCACCATCGTGTCAGCAGTGCCAAACACAGTGTCTGGTACATAGGATTCATGAACAGCTGAACATCAGGTTAAATGTTTTGACCACGTCATGTGGACAGTAAGATGGCAGAGTAAGGACACTCCCATACCTAAGATTCGCACTACAAGTTCAGTGTTCCTTCTACTATATTACACTGTCTCCTGACATTCCAGTTCCAATACAAACATTTTCATTCAGACCCACCAATCATATGACACAGGGTGTTTGGTGTCCAGCTTAGAGACTCCCCACTTATTCAAATTATCAGGCTCAGGAGACAGGCTAGGCTAGAAACTGTGTTAAAGCTACCTGAAGAACTATCCTTAGTCAGAGGTGTTCAGTTGAGTCAGTAAGAAATCCTGGCTCCCATCACCCTTGCTGTGACTTGACACTTGGTCTTGTCTGCTAAGATTAATAAAAGTATTCTTGTCATATAGTAGAAAATGGCACTAAACATAGTCCATGCAAAGGCAGACACAGAGATGGTTGTGACGGCTGTTCTATAAATTGATCTGATTTAAGAGTTCAATTCTACTGCTTACAAAGATAAAACAATATTATGAAGAGTTAATCAGACTCTGTATCTTGATAGGAAGTTACAAAATGGAAACCTAGGTAAGGGCAACTAGAAATAGGCAAGATCCCAGCTCAGAATAGCGTGAAAACTGAAAATCAGGAACTTGAGACTGAGACAAGTAGCTGTCAGAGAACAACCAAGTGTGGAACAAACTGGGGCCTTCACCAGCAGCCTAGGCTGTGGGAAACTCGGTGGCTAGGGATGATTTCAATGCAGAGGGAGGAGAAAGATGACAGTAAGAGGATGCTACACCCAGTGGCAAAATTATCAGAAGACTCATAGATTGAGGCCCCTGAGCATCAACTCTCCCACCTCTCAGTGAGGCACAGAGGTCTAAAATATCCTCCCTCTCTCCATAGTCTTTAAGGCTGCAGCTGTAGTTCATTTACATCTGATTTTCTGGTACAGAAAGGTTTAGGGGGTTAGAGGAAGGAGTGTGAGCCCTGTATAACTGTCTCCAAGTCACAGTCCCCACTAGCCTGGCTAGGGCAAACAAGAGCATCTCTCCTTCCTCTGCCCCTCTGCTGTCCGCCAGAACAGCTATTATCACTTGTGATTCTCTGCTCTCCTCATTACACCCTCCTTGACCCCTATGGTATATAAGGACTATTTGGACAATGCACCCTTCAGTGGCATAAGTTGTTTGGACAACACCACGCCATCCCAGGGGAACATGTGTAGTTCCCACACTTCTCTTGGCTGTTGCCTTCCACACTGTCCTGCCTCTTCCCCTCTGGACAGGGAAGACAACGGCCAGTGTATAAGTTAATTGACTCTAGGGGGGATGGAGGGAGGTAAAAGAAAGTAAGGCAAGAAGCCAGCAGCCCATCTTGGAAAAAAGGGTTCCCCAACCTGTACTCTGCTTTCTGAGTCTCTTTCCCTCATGAATATTCATGTGTAGCTCTTTAGCTTGGCACTCTCTCGGAAATGGCAGCTGAGAGGATCAAGACTGTGCCCAGTAAAAGCAAGGGAGAACTGACAGGCATGCAGTTAGAAAGCAAGCAACAGACATTAAACTCAAATTCCTTAGATGCAGACTTCCTACTAAAATCTATATGCGGTGGAAGAAAACGGCAGCCCTAGATGTTACTCTTATGCCCATGTTACCTTTTGGAAACCACACACCCAGCAAACTGTTTCATATGCTGCCAGAAATAAACAGACAGAATGCAGCTGGGAACTCTGAGCTGTGCTACTCTGCAAATCATTTTACTGCATACAAATGACAGCTATTATACAACTGGGATCCCCCAGGGAAATAATTTCTATTCCCAACTCTGTTTATAACCTGATGAGTCAGTTGAGGTCAGCAGGTTGGAGCACTGTATTAATGAAGCCAAGGGCTGAGAAAAGATGCTCTGGCAGACCTGGATATTTTGCACAGTAAAGATTTGCTTTTCCACGACCACATCCTTTAATCTTAAAGGTCTGTCTTGCAAATGTGTGCTGGACATAAGAAGGCTGAACAGAGGGCACTGATGGCTCTGGAAGCCAGAACTCGCGACTGAAGAAACAATTCAGAGATAAAAAGTGACCAGGACATACTCCTGTCTTTAATCTGACTCCCACCTTAGGAATCAGGGTCACTGTTATCACTGTGTAGTGAGATCATTTTTCATCTTGGTCTGCTCACTCAGGCTGACTAGTATCATGTTCTTTTCCTTGTCTCTAATAGTTCCCCTTCCCTTTGATGTCCAGTTTCTAACCTACAGTAGTTACAAACAAAATAATAGAGCATGTCAATAAGGTTCCAAGGGAGGACCTATAGAGTAAACAAATGGTTTTAATGCACAAGCTTTGTGATAGTAGAGGTCTCCTTCTATTCTGGGTTCAAAGCTTTGTAGCAGGAAACCAAGATTAAAGAGATCTAGCTTTCGTATATCTGAAAAAAAAAATCTAGGATTCAATGCTCCACAAGTACAGCTATTTAGGATAGTCTTAAGTACTATTCAGTTCAGAATACACTCATATCTTTAATCAGTTTCCCTTTTTTTTTTTTTTTTTGCTATATGTCTAGTAGCTTAAAAAACTATCAACCTGAGTATTCCCAACTTCACTTTCACCACCCCCAACTTCACTCTAGGTTCCAATGTGCCTAATGTGACTCCTAACCTTTTCTGAATGCTGATTTAGAAACTGGGGCCAAAAAAGAGGTAACAACAGCACCTGAAGGCACTTAGCCAGGTTTTCGAGGAGCTCTTTGGTTGGGGGTTGGCAAACAGACAGAAAGACACAGTTGGCAGAGCTGCCATGTGTGTTGAATACTGTATCAGAAACGGCGAGGCAAGATTTCAGCAAGTTCTGTTATAGGTGAAAAACACACCCTCTCACTGTGGGCCTTTTTTTTTTTTTTGAGGGGATGAGTAAAGATGTTAGTTGCTTTCAGTCATATTTTTCTGCCACACAGTCGTTTCTTTGAACATAGCACTGCAAAGAATCAGGACTCAATGGAACCCCAGTTATATTTTTACATTTTTGTTTTTATCTAACATAATAATAATAGCTAACATTTATTGAGCACTTACCATATATTATTTATTCATTCAATAGCTATTAATTGAACACCTACCTACTATGTTCCAGGCACTATTCTAGGCATTGGAGATACAACAGAATAGGACATGAAAGGTTCCCGCCTAATGGAGCTTGTTTTCTAAGGAGAGTAGAGAGACAATGGACAAATATACAAGAGGCAGAAAGAGTGACAGGGTGGCTACTTTAGACTGAGTGATAAAAGAATGCCTCTTGAGGATGTTAAGATGAGAGCTGATGGTGTGAAGAGGTCAGCCCTGTAAGATTCATGGACAAGCATTCCAGGAAGCAGAAACTGCATGTACACAAGTGGCAATGCAAGTACTTGAAGTATGAAAACAGAAGGTCGGTATGACTGAATCAAAAGGGCCTGGTACAAAATGGTACCCAAGGTAGAGGTGGGACCAGATCATGTGGGGTTATGCAGGCTTGGGTTTTATTCAATATACCAAAAACTGAGAAGTCACTGGAGGATTTTAAGTAAGAAACCAATATGATGGAATGTTCATTTTTAAAAGATCACGTTGGCAATAGGTAGAAAACTGCTTTTGGAGGTTGTGGGGAGGGGTGTGTAAGCAGGAGGGCCAGTTAGGAGGCCGTTACAGGGGCTCAGGTGACAGTGTAATATCAATGTCAGACATCATGCTTTGCATCAAATCCTTAAACTACCCCCCAAAGAAGTCTACAGAATTGCACAAAGATAAAAGTTTGGCACCAAAGGTGATGCTGGACTGACCCAGCTACCAGATACATAAGAAGTGGAGCAGGATGGCTAGGCTGAGTGACTTGCAGAAAGTAGGCAGATAGGTCCTCAAAGTCAACAGAGGTTTGAAGGCACAGATAGGTTAGCAGTGACAGCAAGGAATTGCCAACTGATTAGATCTACCCTGGGAGAAGCTCCATCAATTTTTATGTAAATGGAAAGCATTTGAAAGTGGCAGCCCAAGGTGGCCAGGCCAGCCTGGCTATGCCCTATTGCAATAAACCTGGCTCTAGCATCCAAGGCTAAAATACTTATTTAACCTAAACCTAGAGAAGCAGCATTCAATCTGAATGAGTCCTAGGACTCAGTGATTTCACAAACACAGAGTGGAACTTAGGCCTTGTCTGGTTCCTGATAGAGGAACAGAGAACATCATTTAGACCCAAGGCCAACTCCTTAGGTGTGGCTATGTTGAGGACTGGGAACATACACGTTCTCACAGTCTCGCACCCAGACCCACTAACCAAGGAAACATTGCTATTGGTTCCTCAGGTGATTCTACTGAGCAGCATCAGTTCCTCTTCTCCCACCAGCGCCGCTTTCTAGACCCAGCTCTGAGGACTTTAACTGAGTCTGAGTGATCCACAAGAGGAGTAGCAGCCCTAAAGGAAGCCCGTCTACCCTGGAGGGTGTCTTATGCCTCTGACAGGCTAGAAAGTCAGTCCCCTCTTAAGTACACCACAGGAAATCCCTGTAGTCCTCCACAGAGAAGGCGTCTGTCAACAAAGAAGGTGACTGTGAACCTAGCATGTTCTGTTTGATTCTGGCCTCTCCCCATGCTTCTCAACATGGATTCTTACTTGCAGTGACATCAGAAGCAAAGCCATTACATTCTCTTTGCATCTTTGCTGGGTTCTCTTAAACAAAGTAGGACAAAACAGAAAGAGATTTCACATAGTTTCTGAAGGAAAGTTCAGAAAATAAAAGTGAAAATGAAAACAGAATGAAGGGATATGGGATGGGCATAGAGGAGCAGTTAAAGGAGAGAGGTCCTAGAGCCACACTGCCCGGCTTCAAGTCCCAGATCTGCCACTAACAGTTGTGTGACCTTGCATAAGTCATTTAACGTCTCTGTGACTCAGCTCCCTCATCTGAAAAATGCAGGTAACAACAATATCCGCTCACAGGGCTATGAGAAGTTAGTTAACATGAACATGTGGAACAGTCCCTGGCCCAGAGTTAGAGGTATGTACGGGTTATCATCATCATAGTGGGCTTCTTAAATCTGAATGCAAACCTGTAGTGCTGCTCCTGGAAAAAATTATACCAGAAAGACACTGAGTAAGGTGTAGGAGCCCTCAAAGATCAGGTCATCAAAGGGATGAATCCTTTGGAATGAACGGAGGAAAATAAGTTAGCTACTTAGAGCATGGATAAATGCAGCCAAAGAGAAGAAAGAGAAATACACAGATGACAGATGTACTAATGTTTTAAAATTGCTAAATTACAGGGGAATGGGCCATGGAGACTTACCTAACTAGATTAGCAAAACTAGAATAAAAACTAGTTTATAGGTGGAAAACCATGAAGTACATCATAGTGATAAATTCCTACTCATCATATCAACTGGTGTGATAAGGGACACACAGAGCAGCTCACATACTTCCTTACAACAGTGGGGAATCATAGAGGATGATCTATCAGAAACCATGGATGTCACGAGTGAAGATCTGGGGAGACAATGAATGTAATATTCTCCATTTTTATATGGAAAGCCTGCATTATTGCTGTCCTTCTCTGGGTGATTCATCACATTCACCAACAGATATACCAAGCTTGTGACACTTTCCCTGAATGGGAAAGGGTGGGAATTTTTACAGCCTGCTAAACATACATACGGCCTGAGCTGTTATTCTGCTGTGTTAGCCACCTATTCACAAACCTTGATTGGCAGGTGGATGACATTAGCCAGCTGTGGGAAAGGCCAAAGGAGATAGTAACCATGGACATTTAACTTTGTGATAGCTCCTCTCATGACTGACTATTTAACTAAATTAAATCTCCTGTCCCTTGTCCTTGAGATACTGGGTTCTCCAAGTAGTGCTGGAAGATGGACAGTGCTCCTTCACATCTCCAGCCACAAACACTGCACAAACTTAGGCTCAGGAAGGGGACTACATGCCAAAGTTCAATCACATTTCACCATGCATGGCAGAATGATGGGCAGTTTCTCTTTGACTCTGGCATTTTTTGATTTTCTATGAAACAAATGTCAAAGAACTAAAAGGTTTGCTTCCTTAAGTCAATCTATTTCACACCAATTTCTCTTTTTCTTTTTTTTTTTTTTCTTTTGACAGTCTCTCGCTCTGTCACCAGGCTAGAGTGCAGTGGCGCGATCTTGGCTCACTGTGAGCTCCGCCTCCCGGGATCAAGTGATTCTCCTGCCTCAACCTCTCAAGTAGCTGGGACTACAGGCGCATGCCACCATGCCTAGCTAATTTTTCTATTTTTAGTAGAGACGGGGTTTCACTATGTTGGCCAGGATGGTCTCGATTTCTTGACCTCGTGACCCGCCTGCCTTGGACTCCAAAAGTGCTGGGATTACAGGCATGAGCCAACACACCCAGCCCATCTAACCAGTTTCTAAGATACATGAGACACCACAGAGATAAATATGGAGGGCAGAAACCACCTCTGTTTTTTTGTGTTTGTTGCTGTCTGAATCTGTTATATAAAAAGGAGTTAACAGGACTCACAGGATTGTTAAGAGGCTTAAAGGAGATAACCCACTTGTCTAGTACCTGGCATATGGCAATGTAGGCTTTACTCCAAAAAGAAGGGTTAATCTGTTCAGTCTAAAGAGACTAAGCACTCAAAAGGCCATGTTGTAGTCTGCAGTGCTGGCACTAACCAGCCTTTCAACAGAGTCACACTGGGCTAATTGTTATCCAGAACCGGGAGAGCTCATTCCCCTGGCTCACACACACCCTGAGAGACCTATATTCAACAGGATACACGTAAATCCTCACTATAACTGATGGCTTGGATCATCAGAGTTAGCGACTGTTACACTGAATGCTTACTATATTCTTTAATGCAGACAAGAGTTTAATATAAAGTAGCTCTGTTTTAGGCACCTCCAAGAGAACTTGATATCCTTAACCTGTTAAAAGTACACTGAAACAGAATGCCTCCCCTTCCATGGTTCTCAAGCACCAGTTTATGGCCACATGTTCTAAAATGGGTCCAATTTTCTCTAAGTGAGCAAAGGGTGTCAAGGAGAGTAAGAACTTAAAATCTGAGCAAGAGTTTACTTTCCCCAAACTTATAAGACTTAGGTTTAATTTTGTGGTAATAACTACAGATTTGTTAAATATATATACATATTATATATACATATACACACATATATATATATAAAGGTAGCTTGTCTTTAATTATATTCAACCACTTTTCCAAATATTGTTATGATCTGTATAGAAACTTTGTCTTGATCAATAACTTTTCCCTTCAATTAAAACTTTTGAAAAATAGAAGTAGACAGAAAAGCCCAGTTCTAGTACTGGTCTCTAGATATCTTAAATACTTAGTAGAAAAGATGAGAAAAAGACATGACTGGATTGAGCCAACATCTTTTTTGGAAAATTGGAGTTAACGGTAGCAAAGATATTAACAAATCTAACATGCAGCAGACACATGTATAACATATCTACAACCTGGATATCCAGGTACTCAAGTAATATTAAGAATGATTGGTACACATTCTAGCCAGACTGTTCCAGGAAATTATGTTGCAGTAACAACCCCAATATCTCATTACTTTAACATCAGGTACCTGAGGGCTTTGCTCATCATGGTAACTCAAGGGACCCCAGGCTGATTAAGGCTTCACATTGCTTCCACAATCCCAGTGGCAGAGAAAAAAAGGGGAAAACAGTGATTCACACACAGGCTCTTAAAAGCTTCCACCTAGAAGTGGCAAATATCCACTTGGGCCCACATTTCATTGGCCAGAGTAACATACACGGCCATACCTAAATGCAAAGGAGGCAAGGCAGTACAATTCTGCCACATGCTTAAAAGGCACAGAGGTGGACATTTCTGTATATCACAAATGACAGTCTTATGTAAGAATCTTGCATTGTTCTTTCTCATCTGTTATCTCATTTGATTTCTACTCCACCCTTGTAGTGTGGGTTCTATCTGCATTCCATTTTACAAACAAAAATAGCCAAGCCTCAGAGAGATTAAGTGACTTGCTTAAATCACATAAATAGTAAGTCAAACAGCTTTTGGAATTCCATATTATAATATTCTAGTTAAAAGGCTGTTGTGGTACAAATCTTTGCATCCACAATTTGAAGTACATTCTAACTTGTTATTTGTACTATTCATTAAATGTTATCTGATGCTACTCATCTCTTCATATATACTACACATGTACTCTATCTCTAAATTCTGTGCTTCCTGAAGATATATTGTCACATAGTTCCTTGCATTCCCCATATCTCAGCTACTGCAGAGACACAAAAGGCAAATATTTTTAAGTTTGTCTTGGTTGATTTGTAAAACACCTACAGAATCACTATTTTCTGAACACCAAGCCTGTACTTTGAGTGTCACAGGAGAAAGAAGTTAACTAGAAAAGTTAAGTCTAGGCCCGGGCAACACAGCAAAACTTTGTCCCTACCAAAAAGAAAAAATTAATAAATAAATAAAAGAAAAAATAAAAACAAGATTGAAACTGGACCCTCACCTTATGTATTATACAAAAATCAACTCAAGATGAATTAAAGACCTAAATGTGAAACGTAAAGCTATAAAAACCCTGTAAGATTACCTAGGAAATAACATTTTGGATATAGGATCTGGCAAAGATTTCCTAACAAAAATGCCCAAAGCAATTTCAGCAAAAGCAAAAATTGATAAATGGGACCTAATTAAACTAAAGAGCTTCTGCACAGCAAAAGAAACCATCAACAGAGTAAACAGACAACCCACAGAATGAGAGAAAATATCTGCAAACTATATATCAGTGATCTAATATACAGAATCTGCTTAAACAAATGTACAAGCAAAAAACAACCCCATTGAAAAGCAGGCAAAGGTTATGAACAGACCCTTTTCAAAAGAAGATATACATGTGGTGAACAAGCATATGAAGAAATGCTCAATATCACTAATCATTAGAGAAATGCAAATCAAAATCAAAATGAGATACCATCTCTTATCAGTCAGAATGGCTATTATTAAAAACTCAAACAATAACAGATGCTGGTGAGGCTGCCAAGAAAAGGAAACACTTGTACACTGCTAGCGGGAGTGTAAATTAGTTCAGCCACTGTGGAAAACAGTGTGGTGATTCCTCAAAAAACTAAAAACAGAACTACCATTCAACCCAGTAATCCCACTACTGGGTATATACCCATAGGAATACAAATCATTCCACCATTAAAAAACATATGCACACATTATGTTTATTGCAGCACTACTCACAATAGCAAAGACATGGAATCAACCTAGATAGCCAACAATAGACTGGCTAAAGGAAATGTGGTATATATATACCATGGAATACTATGCAGCCTTAGGAAAGAATGAGATCACTTCTTTTCCATGAACAAGGACGAAACTGGAGGCCATTATCCTTACCAAACTAACACAAGATCAGAAAACCAAATACCACATGTTCTCACTTATAAACAGGAGCTAAATAATAAGAACACATGGACACAAGGAGGGGAACAACAGACACTGGGGCCTACTTGAGAGGAAAGTGGAAGTGGGGAGAGGTTCAGGAAAAAAGTACCCAGGTGATGAAATAGTCTCTATACCAAACGTCCTAGTCATGAGTTTACATATACAACAAACCTGCACATGTACCTCCAAACCTAAAATAAAAGTTAAAATACTTATTTTTTTAAAAGAAAAAAAAAGTCTACTACTTTATTGTTATGGAGAACTTAAGACTACTCCATTTGGAGATGTTCTTTGTATACCACCTTCATTTACAAATACAAAACTTTTGCTTTTGTAAATACATGGTGTGTGTAAAGTGCATGTAAAGTGTGACTATATATGTATGTGCTTCCCTTTTTCATCACATCAAATCACATCACACACTACAGACAACACATCATTCTTACTACATACAGTCACTGCCCATTTGCAGACTTCTGTTTGCCTTTGTTTTGACACTGAAAATTCCTCTTTGTGAATTCACTAAAAATCATTTTTCCATCATTAAGTCATTTCCATAATTTTCCCAAAGGCAGAAATTTTCTGAAAACACTGGAATGAATGCAGTGCTCCTGTACAGGGCAAGATTGGAAGGATCAAAAGCCAAGTGCTTAATTAGCACCAGAGTCTGAATAAAAAGGAGAAGTGATAATGGTGAAACCAGTTTCCTGATAGCTTGTCTGATCTGTCTTAATCTAACCACAGACTAAAACTCACCTGGGCATGCTACTTAATTTCTCACTTTCCTCACTGTAAAAGTGGGATAATAACAGTACTTATTTCATAGGGGTGTTGTGGGGATTAAACAAGAATGCATAAAACACAGAAAATGTCTAATACATGGTAAGCACTCACTAAATGTTATAGCTATTACTTTCCTTTGAATTTTGCCAAATGCTTCCACTTAAGCCAACTGAACTCAGACATTAACATATAATGAAATTTTGGGGCTGGAAGGGACTTCAGGGTCTACCTGCTCCAAAGAAATTTAGGGCATTTGCCTGGAATCAAACAGTTTATGAGGAAACCAAGATGAAATCTGAGTTTCCTGACTGTTAGCCTCATGTAATTTTATGTATAGAACGAACATCTTGGCCGGGCGCGGTGGCTCAAGCCTGTAATCCCAGCACTTTGGGAGGCCGAGGCAGGCGGATCACGAGGTCAGGAGATAGAGAACATCCTGGCTAATACGGTGAAACCCCGTCTCCACTAAAAAATACAAAAAATTAGCCAGGCGAGGTGGCGGGCACCC